>NC_081535.1:30476391-30536391 GCF_030273125.1 Centropristis striata
GTTATGGTATTCAGTCACATAATTATGTAATAATTTATTATATAAGTGACAAAAGTAAAAGACAACACTTGTTATATTCCAGTGTGAGAGAAACGAAGTGACACTGCAGCAGCTTGTTGTTCCTGCTGATGTGGAATATATGATACTGTGGATGCAGAGTCGACAAATTATTGGTAATTATTATTTAACAACTAGTCTATAAATTACAGGTTCGCTCAGTTTGTCTCTCTGCGTGAAACGGGAGATGCAAACACACCCTTTTTAACTTATTTACATACTTTTATACAGCATGTCAGTAACAGAAATAAATGGTTCGACACGCAGATTACATTTTTCTATAAAAAGGTGATAAATCCCAGAAGTTTAGAGGCAGACAAGCAGCCGGAGCCGCTCATGTGTGCAGTTCAACTTTACCGCAGCGTCAGAGAGAAATAATGCTGCGTACCGTCTGTATGTATGAATAAATTAATCTACAACAGCTGAATAAATAACAAACAAGTCGTTTGTCCTCACAGAGAGAAACAAAGTGTGATGAGTCATCAGCATGTCCCTCTGAGTTACAGGATCACTGCAGACTGCAGCATCAGTCAGGAAGAGACAGCAGGAATAACGCATGAAATGTCACATTAAAGAAGTAGTGAGTTTCCATCAGCTGGTTCTGAGCAAATAAACAAAGCTGCAGTAACATACTTCGGTCAGCAGGTGGCAGTGTAATGTATCGCTGGAGGCCAGGGGCATTCAATTAAAAGTCACTGAAGTCCAGTTACTGAAATTAAGGTAAGATAAAGGTCCGAACCGAAGTCCAGCTTGTGTCTTATTAATGTGTCTAGCCTACTCCTATGTTCACATTTTCATATGGTTTCGATCATATTTATTGTCAATACAGGAAACTTTTAGCAGAGTGCACTTGTAAACAGCTAGCTCTTTGACAAAAATAAAAGTAGTCCCAGTCAAATAAATTTAGGGCCTTTATTTTAGATTAAAGAGGAAAAAAAAACTCAGAATAAAATAAATAAAACAGAGTCTAATAACCTTTTTTTGTCTTAGATTAAAGGGGTCAGCCTACACTGTAATGAATTATTCTGTAGTCATTTCATTTTACGTAATATATTTGATAAAATGTATTAAATATAAATGCGTCCTTGATTTTGAGGCAGTTGTTTAAGTAACTTTAATATAAAAATGTTTGAGATAGAATCTACTTATTTTGACCACATTAAATATAATCTTTATGTGTATGTAATTCTAAATCAAGAGAATTTTGAATGAATCCAACACAATAGAATTAGTCCGTTTTTAATTGACAGGCACTTCCTGTTAAGTTGTAATTAACTCAACTTGTAACGTAGTTAGATTCAATTAATAATATTGCCTGAAATCTGTTGCCTCAATTTTATTGAGTAGTTAGTGTTTATCTTTTTTTTTACAGTGTAAAGAATTGAAGGCCTACACTTTAAGTGAAAAAATCAACAGCTTCAGAAAATAATAAATAAAAAGTTGCTCTTTAGGTAGCAAAACGAGTGTAAACAGAGCATAAACTTAACATTTTTCTTTCTCTTTTTTCCCACGATACCCTTAGTGAACATTCGTTTGCTTTGTTTGATGAGTCAGTTAGACCTGTTATACTGGGCTTGTAAGTAGGTTATTTTGTGTGCCCTCAGCTCGGACTTCAGGGGAAAACTTTCTTCAAAAGAGCTGTGCTTAGTTTCATAGTGGCACTTCACATTCTCACTTTTAATTAATGCTACGTTTTCGGAGGCTTGGAATTGCCTGCTGGAAGAATTAACATACATTTCTCCGTTCATACATCTTTAAAACACCGGTTTTCCACATCAACCTTCCTTCTTTTGGAGCAAGCCATTCTGTCAATCACTGTCTCTTCCTCTCTGCTCTGGTGTGCTTGCATTGGAGAGAACCAACTTCTAATTGTTCATTCCTGTCAGAGGAATCAGCTGATCAATCATGTGATTAAATGGTCCCTACGTCAGAACCAGTGGCGGTTCTAGACCAATTTTATTGTGGGGTCCAAGGAGGGGCCAGTGTTTAATCAGAGGGGCACATTAGCACATTAAAAAATGGCAAAGATGATATTGAAGCATTTAAAGTCTTTATTTTAGCTCATTTAAACATCTCATTTAAGTATATTTGGAAGATACAAATACATTGATTTAAATATTGAGACTGACCAACAATAACACTTTTTTTATTTTGAAAATGCAGTACACTCAGAATGATATATATATATATGGGTTCCTTTTGTGTACAATGACATATTGTTTGAACAAAAAAAAGGTTTGAAGTGTTCCATTGTTCATCGTTATAAATTGATCATTTTATTATTAATTTGACACAGGAGCTACAGCAGGGGCCAAAGGCTTCTTCACAGGGGCAGTGGCCCCTGGAGGCCCCTGTGTAGAACCGCCACTGGTCAGAACTTATTCACAAAAAGTTTCCATCTCCTGTTGAGACAAAAAACACCTCTAGTGAGTAAACTGTTCTGCACATTTTCAAAAGTTTTATCAAATTTTGGTGTTTCCATCAAGTTTTTCTCATAAAAATCTGCTGAATGCACTTCATAACCTCCCCTCCTGTCTGCAGGATGGTGAACTTTTGCAGCTATAAACTTCATATTTCTGCATAGAGTATTCGTGGCCGATCGTGCTCTCCCTCCCTGTGATGACTCTAGATGAGTGTCTGTGGTCGTGCACACATATAAAGATGTTTATTTCAGACAAAACCACTACAGGACTAGAAGACTGCTCTCCTGCTTCATAACCTCCCCTCACATCTGCAGGATGGTGAACTTTTGCTGCTATGAACTCCAGCCTGCTGCTGCAACACACACACACACACACACACAGAAAACACATCAAAAACAGCACTGCAAAAAAGTCAACTTGTATTTTTTGGCCTAAAACAGTGATTTAAGTTGGTAAAAAATATAAATTGGAAATATAAATTATTGACATTCAGGGCAATAATGTAAGTTAGCACAACAAAGGAAGCCAGTTGTCTGCTTAAAACAAGTTTGTGAGTTGTTGTTACTTATATCGTTAAGTTGGGGTTCACAACAAGGGACAATAGTTCTGCTAACTCTTATTTCTTTGTTGTGAAATTAGGTCATTAGCGAAAGCTAGCGGCTAACTGATGCTAGCGGCTAACTGATGCTAGCAGCGCTGCTTGTTACAGCTACAAGAGTAGCCATTAGCATATCAATGCTAACTCAAAATTGTGGTCACAACATTAGCTGACATTCATAGCGGCTTTAAAATCGTGCCAGAGAAATTCAGAGTTGAGCAAACTCAAAAACAAAACTTAAAATATTTAGTTTAATTGTCCAACTTCAAATTTTATCGAAGTTTGTTGCCTTGAAATTTTGAGTTCACCCAACTTTTCTTTTTTTGCAGTGAGGTGCAGGACTCTCTGGATGAGTTTTTGTGGTCGTGCACACAAATAAAGACTTTTTATTTCTGACAAACTTCCAATAACGCAACACAAAACCACTACAGGATTCAAACAGCTCTCGTGCTTCATAACCTCCCCTCCTGTCTGCAGGATGATGAACTTTTGCAGCTATTATCTTACACTGCCTACAACCTACATTGTTTTTCTTTTTTGCAAAAACTTCACAAACATCTCGGTAGTTTGCAGAAAAGTGCAATGGCAACTTCTTTGGTTGCAGACTGGGCTGCAAATGACTTTTATTTGCTTTTATTTGCTTGATTTTTCCCTTAAAATGCAACAAGGGAAAACATTCAAAAAGGTGGAGGAGAGACACTCTCCTTCCCTGGGATGACTCTGGATGAGTATTTGTGGTCGTGCACACAAATAAAGATGGTTATTTCAGACAAAACCACTGCAGGACTAGAACAGCTCCCCTGCTTCATAAACTCCCCTCATGTCTGCCAGATAGCAAAGGTTTACAGCTATAAACATCATATTTATGCATCACAACAACAAAAAGTTGCTAATGAATGTCCAGCTACGTACGCTGCACCAACATTTTAATTTATTTTTTGCAAAAACTTGCAAACATCTCTGTGGTGCAATGGCAACATCTTTGGGCTGCAGACTGGGCTGCAAACGACACAATCTTCTCCTTTAATGTGCTTGATTTTCCTTAAAGGAAAAAAAACATTGAAAAGGAAGAGGAGAGACACTTTCCCTCCTTGTGATGACTCTGGGTGAGTGGTCGTGCACACATATAAAGATGTTTATTTCAGACAAAACGACTGGAACAGCTCTCCTGCTTTGTAACCTCCCCTCCCGTCTGCAGCTATAAACTTCATATTTCTGCGTCACAACAACAACAAAAAGTTGCAGATGAACGTATCCAGGTACCTGCACTACCTCCAACCTACATTATTTTTTATTTTTTAAGCAAAACCATTACAAATGTCTCTGTGGTTTGCAGAAAAGTGCAATGGCAACATTTTTGGCTGCAGACTGGGCTGCAAACGACACGATCTTCAGCTTTTATCTGCTTGATTTTCCCTTAAAATGCAACAAGGAAAAACATTAAAAGGAAGAGGTGAGACACTCTGCCTCCATGTGAGGACTTTGGATGAGTGTTTGTGGTTGTGCAGACAAAAAAAATGATGTTTATTTCATACAAAACCAACACAGGACTTGAACATCACTCTCATGCTTCATAACCTCCCCTCCCATCTGCAGGATGGTGAACTTCATATTTCTGCATCACAACAACAACAACAACAAAAAGTTGCTGTTGAACGTATCCAGCACACGTACACTGCCGACATTATTTTTCTTTTTTGCAAAAACGTTGCAAACCTCTCTGTGGTCTACAGGACTTGAACAGCTCTCCTGCCTCGTAACCTCCCCTCCTGTCTGCCAGATTGCAAACGTTTACAGCTATAAACATCATATTTATGCATCACAACAACAAAAAGTTGCTGTATCCCGTTACGAACACTGCACCTTCATTTTTCTTTTTCTTTTGTGCAAAAACTTTGCAAACGTCTCTGTGGTGCAATGGCAACATTTTTGGCTGCAGACGACACAATCTTCCCCTTTAATTTGCTTGATTTTCCCTTAAAATGCAACAAGGAAAAACAGGTAAAACATTAAACAGGTAGAGGAGAGACACTCTCCCTCCCTGTGATGAGTCTGGATGAGTATTTGTGGTCATGCACATATAAAGATGTTTATTTCAGACAGAATGACTCAAACAGCTCCCTTTCTGTCTGCAGGATGATGAACTTTTGCAGCTATAAACTTCATATTTCTGCGTCACAACAACAATTCAATAGTTGCAGATGAACATCTCCAGGTACATACACTACCTACAACCTACATTACATTTTATTTTTTATGCAAAAATTTTACAAATGTCTCTGTGGTTTGCAGGAAAGTGCAATGGCAACATTTTTTCTGCAGACTGGGCTGCAAACCACACAATCTTCTCCGTTTATTTGCTTAATTTTCCCTTAAATACAACAAGGAAAAACCTTAAAAAGGAAGAGGAGAGACAATCTGCCTCCCTGTGATGATGCTGGGTGAGTATTTGTGGTCGTGCACACATATAAAGATATTTGGAGGGCTGACCAGCGTCACAGCCCGCTGATCAGGAGAACTCAGGAGAGGAAAACTTTGCAAACGTCTCTGTGGTGCAATGGCAACATTTTTGGCTGCAGACGACACAATCCTCCCCTTTAATTTGCTTGATTTTCCCTTAAAATGCAACAAGGAAAAACAGGTAAAACATTAAAAAGGTAGAGGAGAGACACTCTCCCTCCCTGTGATGTGTCTGGATGAGTATTTGTGGTCATGCACATATAAAGATGTTTATTTCAGACAGAATGACTCAAACAGCTCCCTTTCTGTCTCAACTCAACTCAACTCAACTTTATTTGTAAAGCACTTTAAAACAACAACAGCCGCAACAAAGTGCTGTACATAAACAAACAGAACAAGAGACAATAAAATAAATAAAACAGGAAATAAACACTAAAATAAATAGATTTATTGCTTTTTAAAAGACAATTTAAAAAACAATAAATAAAAGCAAACCATAAAACACTAAAAACAAGAGCAGAGTCTCATGCGTGGTTAAAAGCCAAGGAATAAAAATAGGTTTTAAGATGACTTTTAAAAATGGACAGTGAGGAGGCTTGTCTGATGTGCAAAGGCAGCTCATTCCATAGTTTGGGGGCTGCAACAGAAAAAGCTCTGTCCCCTCTGAGCTTCCGTTTGGACCTCGGTACCTCCAGGAGCAGCAGATCAGCTGACCTGAGGCACCGAGCAGGAGCGTAGGGGTGGAGGAGCTCAGAGAGGTACAGTGGGGCGAGACCATTTAAAGATTTAAAAACAAATAAAAGAATCTTAAAATGGACTCTAAAATGCACAGGCAGCCAGTGGAGGGAGGCCAGGATGGGAGTTATGTGCTCCCTCTTACGAACTCCAGTTAAGAGGCGAGCAGCCGCGTTTTGCACTAACTGGAGCCGTGCGAGGGAGGACTGGCTGACTCCAAGGTACAGTGAGTTACAGTAATCCAGCCGAGATGTAACGAAGGCGTGGATTACCGTTTCAAAGTGCTCGTGCTTAAGGAAAGGCTTCACCTTAGCCAGCTGCCTGATGTGGAAAAAGCTTGACCTCACAGCAGCGCTAATCTGACGATCTAATTTAAAATCACTGTCCATCTTAAAACCTAAATTTGACACAGTTGGTCTTATAAAATCTGCCAGAGGGCCCAAGTCAAAAGGAGGGGTCACACAAGAGCCACTAGGGCCAAACACTATCACTTCTGTTTTCTTCTCATTAAAATTTAAAAAGTTCAAGGCCATCCAGGCCTTAATGTCTTTGAGACATGACAGGAGCGGTGTGAGGGAGAAAGCATCTTTTTTCTTAAGTGGCACATATATCTGACTGTCGTCAGCGTAGCAATGGAAAGGATGCAGGATGATGAACTTTTGCAGCTATAAACTTCATATTTCTGCGTCACAGCAACAATTCAAAAGTTGCAGATGAACATCTCCAGGTACATACATTACCTACAATCTACATTACATTTTATTTTTTATGCAAAAATTTTACAAATGTCTCTGTGGTTTGCAGGAAAGTGCAATGGCAACATTTTGGCTGCAGACCAGGCTGCAAACCACACAATCTTCTCCTTTTATTTGCTTAATTTTCCCTCAAATGCAACAAGGAAAAACCTTAAAAAGGAAGAGGAGAGACAATCTGCCTCCCTGTGATGATGCTGGGTGAGTATTTGTGTTCGTGCACACATATAAAGATATTTGGAGGGCTGACCAGCGTCACAGCCCGCTGATCAGGAGAACTCAGGAGAGCTGCACAGAAGATTAAGCTCCCAAACTTCATCAGCAGCTGCATAGATCTCCATTATTACACTCAGGACGATTTAGGGCCAAATTACCCGACCACCCCGGCCCGGCCCGGCCCGGAGCTGAAGTCACAGGCTAATTCTTCTCCTGCTACTGTGAAATGTGCAAAAAAAAAGCAACATGAAAAATGATGAGAAATATCCATTCATTACAGAGAGTGCTGACCCAGCGAGCAGAGGCACACAGCGCAGAAAATCACTGAGGAATAGATTCAATCTGCCTTTATCTTCCCTCAGTGCTCTGCCTTTATCTGCTCTCATCTCTACGATCTATTCCTCCGCTCCTGCTCCCTCCATCTGAGTTATTCTTTCATCGCAGCCATCACTCTGCTGTGAGTCATCTGATGCAACGTTTCCTCCTCTCGTTGGTTAATCTGCTGCCATTAGAGCAGAGGAAGGTAACTTCTGCACTTTTCTCTGCAGGATGTGTAATAATACATTCATGCTGTCATTCATTCTCATCTGTAGCAGCTCTGTGTGTGTGTGTGTGTGTGTGTGTGTGTGGAAATGCAAAGAAAATTCAGGGCAGCAAACAAATGTTCCATTTCCCTCCGAATGGCCGAGGGTTGCTGTGAGTGCGAGGTGTGAGTCGGCTCTCAGAGCGCCGGGAGCAGAAGGTGACACTGATTACAGGTTAGAGACGAGCTGCTGTCGCTGCACAGCTCTCAGGTGTTTGTGTGACAGAAATATATCAGAGCTGTGAGTGCATGTTCACACTCATCACTTCGAAACAGAGGGAGAAAAATAGAGCCGGCCCTCTTAATTACTGTTTACGCCCAACAATCTAATATTTACCTTTTACAATCTGAACCTTGGGAGAAAAACATCAAAATATTACAAAAACATTTATCTAATTTCATTTATAGTCAAGTACTGTAACTTTTCAGCAGACATTTTGACTTTCTATTAAGATATAGTGACTTTGTGGGGCTTTTGTTTTGAAAAACAGCCTTGTACTGGTTACCACTTAGGCTTTTATTCCACTAAGCTTAATTACAACAAGTACTTTGGTGAAAAATATGACAGGAGATAAAGAATAATACAAAGAAAATACTAAAAAATGAACACAAAAAACATTAATCTACTTTTAATTAATGGATTTACTCTCATGAGGCTTTTTGTTTCATTTTAAACTTTGACTCTTATTAATTTATCTGACAGCTTTCCTGAATGAACTACAGTTTATGCACACAAACTCACACCTCATTAAACATTATATATTTATACTCAAGTACTGTACTGCAATTTTGACTTCCTATTAAGATATAGTGAATATGTGGGGCTTTTACTTTGAAAAACAGCCTTACGCCGGGAGTAGAAGGTGACACTGATTACAGGTTAGAGACGAGCTGCTGTCGCTGCACAGCTCTCAGGTGTTTGTGTGACAGAAATATATCAGAGCTGTGAGTGCATGTTCACGTTCATCTCTTCAAAAAACAAGAAGAAATATATGAGCCGGCCCTCTTAATTACTGTTTACGCCCAACAATCTAATATTTACCTTTTACAATCTGAACCTTGGGAGAAAAACATCAAAATATTACAAAAACATTTATCTAATTTCATTTATAGTCAAGTACTGTAACTTTTCAGCAGACATTCTGACTTTCTATTAAGATATAATGACTTTGTGGGGCTTTCGTTTTGAAAAACAGCCTTGTACTGGTTACCACTTTTATTCCACTAAACTTAATTTTCTTTGGTGAAAAATATGGCAGAAGATGAAGAATAATATGAATAAGTATGACTCATAGAAAGAAAACACTAAAAAACATTAACCTAGGAGGGAGGGGGAGGAGGAGGGAGGAGGTAACAGGAGGGAATAACATGAGGAGGAGGAGGGAGGAGGGAGGAGGTAACAGGAGGGAATAACATGAGGAGGAGGGAGGAGGTAACAGGAGGAGGCGGGAGAAGGAGGGAGGAGGTAACAGGAGGGAATAACATGAGGAGGAGGAGGGAGGAGGGAGGAGGTAACAGGAGGGAATAACATGAGGAGGAGGGAGGAGGTAACAGGAATAATAGGAGGAAGAGGGATGAGGTAACAGGAGGAGGAGGAGGAGGAGGGAGGAGGGAGGAGGAGGTTACAGGAAGAGGAGGGAGAAGGAGGGAGGAGGTAACAGGAATAATAGGAGGAAGAGGGATGAGGTAACAGGAGGAGGAGGAGGAGGAGGGAGGAGGGAGGAGGAGGTTACAGGAAGAGGAGGGAGAAGGAGGGAGGAGGTAACAGGAGGGAATAACATGAGGAGGAGGAGGGAGGAAGGAGGAGGTAACAGGAGGGAATAACATGAGGAGGAGGGAGGAGGTAACAGGAATAATAGGAGGAAGAGGGATGAGGTAACAGGAGGAGGAGGAGGGAGGAGGGAGGAGGAGGTTACAGGAAGAGGAGGGAGAAGGAGAGAGGAGGTAACAGGAGGGAATAACATGAGGAGGAGGAGGTGGAGGAGGAGGGAGGAGGAGTTAACACGAGGGAGTAACAGGAGAAGGAGGGAGGATGTAACAGGAGTAATAGGAGGAAGAGGGAGGAGGTAATAGGAGGAGGAGGTAACACAAGGAGGAGTTAACAGCAGGAGGAGGAGGTAACAAGTGGAGGAGAAGGAGGTAACAGGAGGAGGAGGAGGTAACAGGGAGAGGAGGAGTTAACTTAAGGAGGAGTTAACAGCAGGAGGAGGAGGTAACAAGTGGAGGAGAAGGAGGTAGCAGGAGGAGGAGGAGGTAACTTAAGGAGGAGTTAACAGCAGGAGGAGGAGGTAACAAGTGGAGGAGAAGGAGGTATCAGGAGGAGGAGGAAGAGGAGGAGGAAGAGGTTACAGCAGGAGGAAGTAACAGGAGGAGGAGGAAGAGGTTACAGGAGGAGGAAGTAACAGGAGGAGAAGAAGGAGGAGGAGGTGTCAGTCACCGTTACAGGATGGTGATGATGTGAAGGAGCAGAGAGAAGGAGAGAAGGAGAAATGTCAGCTTGGTTTGATAAACTGTGTGTGTGTGTTGAGAGTGACTGGAGGACAGAGACACATGAGGCTGGAGGTTCTGCTCTCCTGCTGCTGGAACACATATATTACATCTGCTGCATGTATTCATGAGCTCCGTGGTCGAACGCCGCGCCGCCCCGACAGAGACGAGTCGCTGCAGCTGACAGGCCCATTGTGCCACAACAAATAACCTGCAGAAATGTAAAGTCGTCTCTTTGTGTCGTTTACAGAGAGCGAGATGCCGGGCACAATCATCCCAACATCCTTCTGCATCTTAAACAAATCCAATCTCAGAGTGTCACAGAAACTTTTTAAAGGCCTGTTTCTAAAGGTCGGTGTGGAGAAGATATTTATTCTCCTTCCGGAGTCTCAGAGCCACAACAAAGACGTCTATGAGGCTCTGCAGTGCAAGAAAGCCAACTTGTATTTTTGGGCCTAAAACAGTGATTTAAGTTGGTAAAACTGGAAATATAAATGATTGACATTTAGGGCAATAATGTAAGTTAGCACAACAAGTTATCTGCTCAAAAACAAGTTTGTGAGTTGTTGTTGCTTATATCTTTAAGTTGGGGTTCAAAACAAGGGACAATAGTTCTGCTAACTCTTATTTCTTTGTTGTGAAATGCAGGAAAGCGGTGAAATTCGGTCATTAGCGAAAGCTAACGGCTAACTGATGCTAGCGGCTAACTGTTGCTAGCGGCTGACTGATGCTAGCGCCACTGCTTGTTACAGCTACAAGAGTATCCATTAGCGTATCAATGCTAACTCAAAATTGTGGTCGCAGTATTAGCTGACAAGTTATTACAATGTAAATTATAAGTTAGTGCAACTTACAGTTGAGTTGACAAAAATCAGAATTCAGAGTTAAACAAACTCTAAAACAAAACTTAAAATATTTAGTTTAATTGTCCAACTTAAAATTTTATCGAAGTTTGTTGCCTTGAAATTTTCACCCAACTTTTCTTTTTTTGCAGGGTGTGAGGTTTTATTGAGCAGTAAATTAAGTAAAAGTTAAGAGATGTTGAATCACATGCTTTACTTTGGTTTCGTTGCTTATTTTGTAATTTTGTGGGGGGTTTTCGGGTCATTTTGTGTCGTCTTTTGGAACTTTTAGGTCATTTCATGTTTAGTCATTTTTTGTCTCTCTTATTATTTATTTTTTGTCATTTTTTGGTCATTCTATGTCTTTTTTTTGTCCATTTTGTGTATCTTTTTTTTTTACTTTTGTGCTTTTTAGTCTTTTTTGTCTCTTTTATGGTAATTTTATATTTTTTGGTCATTTTGTGGTTTTCTTTGGACATTTTGATTCTTTCTGGGCATTTAGGTCTTTTTTGCCCATTTTGTGCACGACCTGTCTTTTTTGGTCTTTTTTTTTTTTTTTGTCTCTTTATGGTAATTGTGTATGTGTGCTAGTGTGTGCGTGTGTGTGTGTGTGTGTGTGTGTGTGTGTGTTTTACACCACTCCAGACATGAACATGAGGAAGGACTAGCAGAATGTGAAAGTGTAAAGTGTTGTTATTTGTCCGCACAATCATGTTTCTGCATTTTAAACATATCGAATCTCAAAGTGTCACAGAGACTTTGTGGCCTGTTTTTAAAGGTCAGTGTGGAGAAGATATTTATTCTCCTTCCAGAGTGTCAGAGACACAACAAAGACATCACCAGGAGTTCCTTGTTGCTGTTGTTGCTTAGAATATCCTTTTGTTTGCATGAAATAGAAGACAGAGTGTTGACAGACGTGTTGGAGCTCTGTGAGGTTTTATTGAGCAGTAAATCAGCATGCCAACATGCTCTCAACTGTGTGTCTGTGATGTGGTAATTGCTGTTTTTGTCCAGCATAAACCTCCCGTTGGACACGATGTCGGGAAAAATAATTCCCTCTAAGCCGCTCGCTCCACTGCTGTGAGGAAACTGTGAAATGATGTGATTCAGCACCAGGTTATGGATGTTTTATTTTAAAAATGGTCAGAAATACACCATTTATTATTGAGTTTGACCTTGCCAACAGTCCTTGAAGGGATCATCAGTTACAAACATTTCTGTTATAAAAAGTGACAAAAACTTGTGTTAAATGTTGATATTTGTGTCAGAATCTCTTTATTCTCCATGTGTCATTTAAAATAAAGTGTTTGCACTAACCAGATCCTGTTAAAAACATTAAATTCTGCTCCACATGATTGATTCTGCTGAGACCAACGGTCACGTGACAAATATTCACTGAAAATCTGTTTACACAGAGCAGAGAGGAGAGGACAGGAGAGGCTGTTTACACAGAGCAGAGAGGAGAGGATAGGAAAGGAAAGGAGAGGCTGTTTACACAGAGCAGAGAGGAGAGGACAGGACAGGAGAGGCTGTTTACACTGAGCAGAGAGGAGAAGAGGCTGTTTACACAGAGCCGAGAGGAGAGGACAGGAGAGGCTGTTTACACAGAGCAGAGAGGAGAGGACAGGACAGGAGAGGCTGTTTACACAGAGCAGAGAGGAGAGGACAGTAGAGGCTGTTTACACAGAGCAGAGAGGAGAGGACAGGACAGGAGAGGCTGTTTACACAGAACAGAGAGGAGAGGACAGTAGAGGCTGTTTACACAAAGCAGAGAGGAGAGGACAGGAGAGGTTGTTTACACAGAACAGAGAGGAGAGGACAGTAGAGGCTGTTTACACAGAGCAGAGAGGAGAGGACAGGAGAGGTTGTTTACACAGAGCAGAGAGGAGAGGACAGTAGAGGCTGTTTGCACAGAGCAGAGAGGAGAGGACAGTAGAGGCTGAAACATGTCAATACTTCAATATGGAGAATATGTGGAGACAAATGGTTTTATTTACAACATTTGTGCTACTTTTTCTGATTTGTGTCATTAACTGTGTTGTTCTGCACTAAGACGTGTTTGAGTTGTTCTGATTGTGCTGATTCTATAGAGCTGCAGGACTTACAGATAGATTTTATATGTTGCAGTGAAGAATAAGGACACAAAAAGAGCTAAACACCCTGAAACCGTAGGAATAAGTAGGAATCTTCAGTTCCACTTTTAAACTAGCGTGGACAAGTCCAGAAAGTTTTCAGAGCCTCTAAATCCAAACCCAGAGTTCTCCTGCTGTCTGTGTCTCAGAGGCTTGTTGCAGATTAAGTTTTCTTCCTGCAGCATGTGGAGGTTTCCCCTGGATGTCACATTGAGGGTCTGGTGACTCACAGGCTCCAGTGAACTCTGTTGATCCCTATTAGCTCTGCATTAAATCTGCTAAAGCGCCCTCACAGAGGCACATTATTAAATATTTCCCATCAACTGTGCTGCAGAGGCTTACAGCAGCGCTATATGAAACACAGATCACATCTTCAGTCCCTCTGTGCCTCCCCCTGAATCATTAATGCTCAGGTGCTCTGAGGGTCCGTAGTGACTGCAGCCACTGAACCCTGTGAATACTGCATGTCCATATTCTCATTTATTCAGGCAGGTGGCCTCATCAGCCCTCTATTTATCCCCCTCTGCTGCTGCTGCTGCCCCCGCTGCACAAACACAGACAGATCTGCAGCTGGAACAGGAGCTCTCCTCTCAGACAGATGTTCTGCATTCAGGTCGGCAATTTAAAAACTTTTTGTGGAACATTTAAAGCCTTAAATCACCATCACGCCGACTCCCGCAGCGCCTTCATTAACCTGCTCGTAAAGAGCTGCGGGGAGAGGAGCGCTTCGACAAGGAGACAATAAGACGAGTCAGCGTCGTGATGGAGGAAACTTAATAAGATCTGTTTAATATTAATGCACATTCTGCACTTCATCGACACCTACACAGCCACCGAAACTGTCTCCATTAAAGCATATGATCTTCTAATGAAGTTATGGGCTTTTTATCTGATGGATTTAGTTTTTTATTTGGGGTAAAGTAGTTTTATTGGAGAAAGATTTGTTTATCGTGAGTCCCTCATCATAACTTCTTAACCCTCTGAACTCCAACAAACAGCTTTTTACTTTTTCCTCTCTGTGTCCTTGTTTCTCACTGTTAATATATAAAATCTATATAATATATAAGTCCTGCAGCTCTATGGAATCAGCACAATCATATATTATCAGTATTGTCATGTTTCCAGCCTCTCCTGTCCTCTCCTCTCTGATCTGTGTAAAAAGCCTCTCCTCTCCTTTCTGTACTATAGACTTGTGTTTTTCGCATAAATTTGTGTTTTTTTCCTCATGAATTTGTTGCCTGGCTAACACCAGTAATCACAAATGAGATTAGTCTGGACACCACCTATTCATTTCTCCGTAGAGGGGGCGTGGTTTACGATCCTCCAGAGCCGTTTATTGGGCGCTACGAATGTCTATCAAAAGCGTCTGTAGGTAGCTCTTAGCCAATCGTATCAGAAATACCAGATGACGTAGTAGAGCGACAGAAATGGATGTTTACATAGCCAGACTAGCCCATCTCTACTTTGAGACTTAAATGCTCAATTCTGCTTCTGCAACGTTTTTCTGCAGCATGTTCTGACTCTGGCTGCTCTGTAGTTTCAGCTCACAGTCTACCGGCAGTGTTGGTGTGTGTGTGTCTGTGAGAGAGTGTTGCTTGCTGCTTTGCTTCTCCAGTTCTTGCTTTCTGCAAGATTATTTATTTTTACGCCTTATTTCCCCTCATGTCATTCAGCCACACACATCCACTTTTATGGTCAAGCATTAAGGCTAAAACATCCTTTTTGGTGGTGAAACAGGAGTTTAAAGTCAAACGTTGTTCTTCTTTTAAACTCAACTTTCGCTCTAAACTATTTAAAACGCCGTCTACAGTTAGATCGAAAGAGAGTTTTGCGTCTGCTGCAGCCATGTTGGATCTGTAAGAAAACTACGAAACTACAAGCTTCCGTCTGCCAAGTAGTACGCATCATCGTCTTGCCGTCCCTCCCCATTCTGTAGTTGGATCCCTAAAACAGGGCTAAGAAACGGCCCTGGTTTCCAGACTGGCTGCAGGTTCGAAATGAAATCGAGCACGCAAGGCAGTATGAGTATACTTAGGCTAATGAATTTGTGTTATTTTCTTTTAAATGTGTGGGATTTTTACTCATATATTTGTGCTTTTTCCTCATGAATGAGCTTTTTTCTCCAAAAATTGCGTTTTTTTTCCTGATTCAATTGTTTTTTTCGCATAATTTTGTGAGTTTTTTTCTCATGAATTTGTGTTTTCTCTCATACATTTTTTAGTTTTTTCTCATGAATTCTTTTTTTTCCTCATAAATCTGTGTTTTTTTTTGTCATAAATTTTGAGGGTTTTTTTTTTCATAAATTTATGAGTTTTTTCTCATAAACTTATGAGTTTTTTCTCATAAATTTGTGTTTCTTTCTCACACATTTGTGAGGTTTTTTCCAGAGGGTTAAAGCACTTTGTTTGAAGGTGCAAACATACTGAGAGCTGCAGGATCCACTCCAGTCTTACTGTCTGGGGGCCTTTCTGCTCCATGTGTGAGTTTATATCCATATGTGAGCGTGCAGCGTGTCCTCTGCTGTCAGCGGTTCATGCAGACAGTAAAGACGTCTCGGAGGATTGACGAGGCGCTCTGACTGGAAGTGACTCCTGACTCTCTCTGGTCTCGTCACTTCGTCTGTCTGATTGTTGTGAACTGATTCTGTGGTTCACCAGCAACACAACTTCAGTACAGGGAATTAAAATCTCAGTATTTCCCAGAAATTATGGCCAAAATAATTTTAGTTTCCAGGAATAAATCCCCGCAGGATTCCTGCTGGATGAATATTGATCAAATGTGGCAGAAAGACGGAAAACTGATGTGTGTGAGCTGTGTTTTATTTTCTACTGTTAAATTTATGATGATTGAAAAATTTATATGAAATGACTCGATATTAAAGCTCCCGTTTGTTAAAGCCTGGAGAAGAAGGCATTCTTCTCCAGACATTTTGCATTTATTTTATATTTCTGTATAATTTTCTTCTATTTCTTGACTTTTCGGCTCCTGCAGGTTGGGGGTAGATGGCCTGTTTTCTCCTCATCACTTATTAAAAAGGATAATTTGTTGCAAAATGTTCTGAAAAAAATATCCTGCACCAAGAAAAATAAACTAATAAATGACCATGCTATGAGAAAGGTTATTTGCACGATAAGAAAACATGCGATTCAGAACAAATGGTGAAAATAAAATAAAACTTTGGTTTCCCGTGAGCATGAGAAATTTGTGATATTCATGGTAAATTCATTGAAACTGCTCAGAGCGAGCTGACATGAAGGATTAACACTTTACTGTCATTCTTTCTCACTTTGCAGTATAAAACTCTTACCAGCAGAGAGGAGATGAAGTATTAACTTTACATGATCACACCACGCAAAATAATCAATTTGCGTCGCAACAATGTATTTGTTGTGTCGTCGTGCGGTTTTCAGTTTTCAGAATTAAGTGTTACACAACCAGGCCCTAATACCAGATACATATGGAAATAAGATTAATTGCAAGATATTTATGCCACTTTTAATCTCATAAATCTGCTACTTTTGTCACATAGATTTGCCACTTTAATCTCATAAATCTGTTACTTTTTTCTTGTAGATTTGCCATTTTTAATCTCATAAATCGGCTACTTTTTTGTCATAGATTTGCCACTTTTAATCTCATAAATCAGATACTTTTTGTCTCATAGATTTGCCACTTTTAATCTCATAAACCTGCTACTTTTTGTCATAGATTTGCCACTTTTAATCTAATAAATCTGCTACTTTTTCCTTGTAGATCTGCCACTTTTAATCTCATAGATCGGCTACTTTTTTGTCATAGATTTGCCACTTTTAATCTCATAAACCTGCTACTTTTTGTCATAGATTTGCCACTTTTAATCTCATTAATCGGCTACTTTTCTGTCATAGATTTGCCACTTTTAATCTCATAAATCAACTACTTTTTTGTCATAGATTTGCCACTTTTAATCTCATAAATCAGATACTTTTTGTCTCATAGATTTGCCACTTTTAATCTCATAAACCTGCTACTTTTTGCCATAGATTTGCCACTTTTAATCTCATTAATCGGCTACTTTTTTCTTGTAGATTTGCCACTTTTAATCTCATAAATCGGCTACTTTTTTGTCTCATAGATTTGCCACTTTTAATCTCATAAACCTGCTACTTTTTGTCATAGATTTGCCACTTTTAATCTAATAAATCTGCTACTTTTTCCTTGTAGATCTGCCACTTTTAATCTCATAGATCGGCTACTTTTTTGTCATAGATTTGCCACTTTTAATCTCATAAACCTGCTACTTTTTGTCATAGATTTGCCACTTTTAATCTCATTAATCGGCTACTTTTCTGTCATAGATTTGCCACTTTTAATCTCATAAATCAACTACTTTTTTCTCGTAGACTTGAACATTTTTAATCTCATAAATACGGTGGCCGACAAGGGTCAAACGGACGGCAACGGCCCAATACGTCTCAGTTTGAGAAAACAGCTTCAAGTACAGAAACGATGCAAAATCACAAACTCAAACACAAGTCTAAACGAGGTACAAAACGAGGAACATGGTGCAAATTAAAAAACGTGCTGCAAAAAACAAAGACAAATGCATCATCATCATCAAACGCGCTGCAAATGGAGAAACGATCTGCAAACAATACAGCGGGAACGGTAATGTGACTTTTACTTGATTTTATATATATGCATATATGTGTTTATATATGTTTGCATGTAGATTAGCCTGCTTGACATAAAACACCCGTTTTAATAATACATTAAAAAGCCCTCTTATCACAGTCTCCCATACCATACAACGCTGCACATTACGTGTTACAGTATGCTTGTTAATGACAGCAGTTAACTTGTAAGCAGTCATAGATTATCTCCATTGTGTGTCAAGAAGTAGTGAAGAGTATTAATACTCACCTCAATAACGTTAGTTAGGCATATAAACACATATATACATATATATAAAATCAAGTAAAAGTCACATTACCGTTCCGGCTGTATTGTTTGCAGATCGTTTCTCGGTTTGCAGATCGTTTCTCCATTTGCAGCGCGTTTGATGATGATGATGATGCATTTGTCTTTGTTTTTTGCAGCACGTTTTTTAATTTGCACCACGTTCCTCGTTTTGTACCTCGTTTAGACTTGTGTTTGAGTTTGTGATTTTGCATCGTTTCTGTACAAGAAGCTGTTTTCTCAAACTGAGACGTATTGGGCCGTTGCCGTCCGTTTGACCCTTGTCGGCCACCGTACATAAATCTGCAATTTCTTTCTCATAGACTTGAACATTTTTAATCTCATAAATCTGCAACTTTTTTCTAGTATATTTGAAAAATTTTAATCTCATAAATCTGTGACATTTTACTCATAGAATTGCCCCTTTTAATCTCACAAATCTGCTATTTTTTCCTCATAGATTTGCCACTTTTATTCTCACGAATGTGCTATTTCTTTCTCCTAGATAAACCACTTTTAATCCCATAAATTTGCTGTTTTTTTTCTCCTACATTTGCCACTTTTAATCTCACGAATCTGCTACCTTTGTCTCATAGATTTGCCATTTTGAATCTCAAAATATTACCCCCCTTCCCTGGCCTTAAAACACTGTTGTATAAAAGTCCCACATCGACCAGCTCTAGTAATTAATATTTTTTAATATAAATTGGGTTATTCTGTTAAAGTCTCCTGTATGGACGGTGGACGTGGCGTGTTCATAGGTCGTCAGCTGCGCTCTTCATCTCGCTTTAATCTTGTTCATCTCTTCCAAGTGAGATGGATGTCGGGGGAACAGCAGATCGATGCCGTGTTCCCCCGGGGAGCCAGATTAATGTGGGACGCCGGGACGCTCGAGAAGCGGTTAAGTAGCCCCCCCCACCATCCTTCCCCCCTCCCAGAGGAGATCAGTCACATCTTAATTAGCTGCTAATGGGCCTCAGAGTGACACAATGTGTGCATGTTCATGTGTGTTTCTGTCATATCAGCACTTAAAGAGATGGAGAATCACCGTATGAACTCTCCAGTGGGCTCCAAAGAAGCTTCCGCCTCAGAGAGTTATTAATTACTGATGCCGGCTTCACACCCCACAGTTAAATGATAATATTAATATTTTCGGCCTGCATGTTCTGCAGCATGTGCTCACCGTGCAGACTCAGCGCCCTAACAGCCTCTTCTCACATTTTACTGATCAATACCCAACCTGGTCGTCAGTCACAGTCTGTTCTCTCCCCGCCTCCTCTTTTCACTCTCTGGCTGTGTGCCATCTGCACAAAGAACTGGGAGACATATCTGCCCTGTGAGGCCAGTTTCAATCAGCTCTGTAAGAAGTCTCTGTGAGTTTAAAGCTCCAGCAGTTTAGTCTTGTACGCGTATAAATCTGAAGGACTCACGAGGGACAGATTCAGCCTGATTCAAGGCGTCAAACATCATCAATTAAGGCCCATAAATCAGCATAGAAATCAAAGAATAAAACCTGTGCCTCATAGCTGCAGAACTTGCTTGAAAATCTTTATGTTTTTAAATTTTCTTCAGTGTGAAAGTAATCCAGTGATATTTGTCTGTGCATGCATGAGAACACTGCAAACAGGAGCTGCTGACAGATAATTCTGCACACTTTTAGTGGCAATAATTTGCAAATACAACCTTAAAAGTCAGTCACTTTATAGCAACACTCCAACAAGTTCATGTTCTCTCACTACTAATGGGAGAAACATTAAATAAGACGTTCAAAGATATATTTTCCGTCACTAAATGTCCATAAATCAGTTTAGAAAACAGAATAAAAGAACTTGCTTGAAAATCTTCACTTTTTTTTAACATTTCTTCAGTATCAAAGTAAAACAGTGATATTTGTCTGTACATGCATGAGAACACCGCAAACAGGAGCTGCTGAAAGATAATTCTGCACAGTTTTAGTGGCAATAATTTGCAAATAGGCAACAACGGGTCTGTCACTTTAAAAGCAGCACAGCAATGATTTATTTGACATCCATAAAGCTTGCAAGAGAAAAACTCAATACGATTTAAGGGTTCAGGGGTTAAATTTGTCATCAATAAATAAATAAATCAGCTTAGAAATCAGTCTTTACTTAATGATCAGTAATTGGCTGATACTGAAGATACATTATATATATATATATATATATTTTTTTTTTTTTTTTTTTTTTTTTTTTTTTAATAGTATGACACTGAAAAAATTGCATTTTTAAATTATTTTATTATAATTTATTATTTATTTTAATGGTATGACACTGAAAACATTGCATTTTTTATTTATTTTATCTTTATTTATGATTTATTTTAATGGTATGACACTGAAAAAACTGCATTTTAAATTAATTTATTATAATTTATTATTTATTTTAATGGTATGACACTGAAAACATTGCATTTTCTATTTATTTTATCTTTATTTATGATTCATTTTAATGGTATGACACTGAAAACATTGCATTTTTTATTCATTTTATCTTTATTTATTATTTATCATTTATTTTAATGGTGTGACACTGAAAATGTTGTATTTTGTATTGATCTTTTTCTTATTTATTTTAATGGTATGACTCTGAAAATATTGGCTTTTTAAATGTATTCTATTTTATGTATTATTTATTTTATTTATTTTAATGGCATGCCACGGAAAATATTGAATTTTCTTATTTATTTTATTTTTTATTAATTTAAATGATATGACACTGAAAACACTGTATTTTTTAACATTTATTTTATTCTTATTTATTATTTTTTTAATGGTGTGACACTGAAAATATTGATTTTTATATTTATTTCATTTTCATTTATTATTTATTTTAATGATATGACCCTGAAAACATTTTTATTTATTTATTTATTTATTTTATTTTTTTTTCCTTATTTATTTCAATGGTATGACACTGAAAATATTATATATTGTTATATTTGTAATACTTGTATTTATTTTAATGGTATGCCACTGGAAATATTGTATTTTTTAATTTATTTTTTCTTTATTCTTAATTTTCTCTGTTCATTTCTAGAATTAATTGACAATGCAAAATATTTTATGTATAATTATCATGCTTATAATAACGTAAAATATTGCTTAATTTTTTCTTATTTCTTTTATTAAGAAAGCAGCTTTTAGTGCAGCTTTGCAGAGACATATCAGTGCAAAATGCTGCACAACCCACAGCACAAAAATGTACCAGATTAGCCTCAAAAATCACATAAAACCTCAGATAATTATGTGCATTTTCTCCCTGCATGTAAACGGCTGCTGCAGCTCCACAGAGGCCATTATACAACTGTTATAATAATTCATATGGCCACGCATTGACACTCTATTTACATCCTGGATTTGTTTCTGTGGAGCAGATTAGCAAACACTTGGCCGCTTCCTGCAGAAACTAGAAGAGCTTCCACATACGTTCCTGTGGAGGCCCACTCAGATATACAGTACTCCACGGTGAGTCACACTTACACAACACGGTCCTGCGTGTGTAAACGGGATGAAAGCGACTGTCTTGTGTCTTTGTGCTGCTGCTGTTGAGGCCGAGCAGCCAACGAGTGGGAGGACACTATTGTTTCCTGAAACAGTTTGTCAGACGGCGTGAGTCACATGCTGCTGTCATGTATCACTTAAAAAATATATTTCCAAAAATGTAATGTTTCTGCAAATAGCAGCTGCAGAAGAACTGTATGTAATTTATGTCATTTTATTTATTCTATTAAATTGTATTTATTTACTTATTTTTAATTGTCTGTTTTTATTCATGTAGTGCAGTGGGTTTTTTTTATTTTTTTATTTTATTAAATTAAATTAATAATTTATTTTTAATCGTCTGTATTTTTATTTATGTGGGTAGTTACTTAATGTCTGTGTTCTGGAAAAAACAAAAATAAATACAAAAACAAAATAGGGGCTCTGATAGTGTAATGTTTCTGCAAATAGCAGCTGCAGAAGAACTGTATGTCATTTATGTCATTTTATTTATTCTATTAAATTGTATTTATTTATTTATTTTCAGTTGTCTGAATTTATTCATGGAGTGCAGTGGGTTTTTAAAAAAATATATTTTATTAAATTAAATTAATAATTTATTTTTAATCGTCTGTATTTGTATTTATGTGGGTAGATATTTAATGTCTGTGTTCTGGAAAAAACAAAAATAAATACAAAAACAAAAAAGGGGCTCTGATAGTGTAATGTTTCTGCAAATAGCAGCTGCAGAAGAACTGTATGTCATTTATTTCATTTAATTTATTCTATTAAATTGTATTTATTTACTTATTTTCAGTTGTCTGTTTTTATTCATGTAGTGAAGTGGGGCTTTTTTAAAATTTATTTTATTCAATTAAATTAATAATTAATTTTTAATCGTCTGTATTTTTATTTATGTGGGTAGATATTTAATGTTTTTGTTCTGGAAAAAACAACAATGAATACAAAAACAAAAAAGGGGCTCTGATCGTGTAATGTTTCTCAAAATAGCAGCTGAATAAGAATAGCATTGCACAAAGTTCATTTTATTAAATTTTATTAAATTGTATGTAGTTATTTATTTTCGACTGTAGAAAATACTTATTTATTTCGACTTATGTAATACTTTTTCAACTTAATTTATTACATTTTATTTATTTAATCATACATTTTCAGTTTTTTTATGAATGTAGATTTTTTTTGTTTTATTTCTTGAAAACAAAAAGTTTAGAGAAATTAAAAAACTGCATAAGAATAGCATTATATGTAATAAAAAAGGATTCTATCTATTTTTAAATGTTTTTAATGTATGTAGAGCAGTGTATGCAACTAAAAATATTTAATTAAATGTATAAGAATAGCAGTGTGTCAGTTTAAAAAAATATATTTTATTAAAAATAATTTAATTTAATTTATGTTTTTACACTTTTATTGTTTTTCTGTATATAGACATTTTATGTATCCGTATTACTTCTGAAAAAAAGCAATAAATATAATTTTGACAAGCAAGGAAACACACAGCAGGGAGCTGTGAGGGAAGATACATTTATTTTGAAAATACACTGCTGATTCACAGTAATGATAAGGGCTCGGCGCCACCACGGCCACTTATTTACATTAAAGTGAAGCCGTCCAGGTTGCAGCGTTTATTAGCAGCTCCAGATATCCTGCAAGGAGCCAAACCTGATTAACCCGATCAGAAGGTTAATCGAGGATGATATCATGGCTCGTTAGAGACCTAATAAGATTGTCGGCTGATATTTTACACCACGACTTCGTCCTTGATTGTACCTCGCTCATCCAGAGCAGCTGCGGCTCCGAAAGTGAACACTGATTACTTCCTTCAGCGCTGATCTCTGCAGCGAGAAGTCAAGTGTTCACGACCAACTCCTCAACACAACATCAACTCAAATGTTCAAGGAAATCATTTTCTTTCTGTATTTGGCTCTAAGGACCAATCTGAGCCACAGTGAGACGTTTCAGGACGATTCTTACTCTTTCTACATTCTCCTCTCTGTGTTTAACTGCAACATCTAAAACCTCTATGAATCTATAAGTCCTGCAGCTCTATGGAATCAGCACAATCAGAAGAACTCAAACATGTCTTAGTGCAGAATAACACAGTTAATTAGTGTAAAGAATGTTGTTACAAACACAAAAATGTCCAAAAGAGACATAAAAGAGACACAAAATGACCAAAAAACTGAAAAACGATGAAAAATGACTGTGAGAGACCGAGTCAGTCGGCAATGAGGACAACAGGTAATATTTTCAAAAAGGGGTCTTTATTTACCCAAAGTATAAAGCAACAACTTTTCCAAAGAAAAGTAATAAAGAATTGGGCCCATAAAAGAGGTCAAACTAACAAAACTATACAACTGTCAACAAACTAACAGAAGACAAACAGACCTGATGACTAAACACAAGAGGGAGCTTATACAGTGGGTGATCAGCCCATAGTAAACACTAGAGGGGGTTGACAAACAAAAAAACAACAGCTAATTTACCAGCACAGCAAATCAGGAAAATTAACTCATTAAAATAAACAATCTATACTGAGCAAACAAAATGAATCATTTAAATGACCGGCCTTTTGGGTTGGCCCAATCAGCACCCTCTTCTATAAAAGGACTGAGCTTGTGGGGGGGATCCTTTTGCCTGGCATTCCCAGCAGCAGCAGCAGCACTGGTAACTCAAAAAGAACAGAAATTCTGAAACTATAGCAAACAAAGACTGTTGTATGAAACAGAAAATCCCTGTGTGATTGATTTGATTGACAGTTAGCTCTTAAAGTTATGTACTTACTTGATTCCTATGGTCTATGTCTAGTACCATCAGGTTGAATGCACTTATTGTAAGTCGCTTTGGACAAAAGCGTCTGCTAAATGACATGTAATGTAATGTAATGTAATTTACTAAATGTTGAACCAATGTAGACTAATAACTTAATTAAATGTATAATGTGTATGAACAAAATACAACAACACTTAACTATAGAAACAGATGTATGGGGTTACTGACATTTATGGTTGTGTCATCACAGTGACCAAAAAAAGACACAAAATGAACAAAAAAGACACAAAAACGACACAAAATCCCAAAACAGTGTAAAAAGACCAAACGATATGTAAAAGATGTAAAATGACCAAAACAGTTTTCGCCACATATTGTACATATTGATATTGTCATCTTTCCAGCCTCTCCTGTCCTCTCCTCTCTGCTCTGTGTAAACAGCCTCTCTTGTCCTCTCCTCTCTGCTCTGTGTAAACAGCCTCTCCTGTCCTCTCCTCTCTGCTCTGTGTAAACAGACTCTCCTGTCCTCTCCTCTCTGCTCTGTGTAAACAGATTCTCAGTGAATATTTGTCACGTGACCGTTGGTCTCAGCAGAATCAATCATGTCTTCACAGTGTCTCTGAGGAGCAGAATTTAATGTTTTTAACAGGATCTGGTTAGTGCAAACACTTTATTTTAAATGACACATGGAGAATAAAGAGATTCTGACACAAATATCAACATTTAACACAAGTTTTGCTCACTTTTATAATGGAAACTTTCAATTTTTTAAAAGAAAACATACGATTCAATCCCTGTCAGGATGGTGGATTCACCACAGTGATCCAGACTGAACTGAACCTCATCTATACGACTGAATTAAAACAACCCTGCAGCCTGCTGATCCAGGCAGGAAGTCGACTTTTTTCCCATCACAGTGAGACCAAATAAAACAGTATATGGAGAGAGTTTCTGGAGAGAAAGCATCAGCAGGACGGATGCTGTATGTCGAGTCTCTTATAGTAATCACAAGCAATTTCCTCTCTACCTTAAAGCAGAAGGAGATTACAAAGGATACTGTCACTCACAGACAGAAAGAAGGACGATGGATAAAAAGAAAAGCCTGAATGATGAACAGGAAGAGTGAATGGATGGAGGAGAATAAAAGCTAAAGAATGGACAATATGTATTCAGGGTTTTGCTGAATAAAAAGTTTATTGTTAAAGCTTCATGAAAAACTGCACAATATATTTACATATTTCATGCAGCAGAAACTGAGGATCAGTGTTTTTGTCTTTGGCACCACACAGAAATTTACCTGGAAATAATCTCAAGACACCCCAGTGTCTGAGGGGGAATAATAACAGAATTCTCCTCTGGGGATCATGAATATTCACACTCTCTGCTCTCTAAGGCCATATCTTTTATTATTATTATTATTATTATTATTATTATTATTATTATTATTATTATTATATCTGCAGTGCGTTTCTCTCTGTGTGTCTTCTCTGGTTTGGTTTCTTCACACAGAGAGAGAGAGCTGACTATTTTTATAAAGTTTTTCTGGAAATTTTGTGATTTTTTTTTTCGTGTAAATTTGTGATTTTGTCTCGTCATGAATTTGAGTTCTTTTCTCATAAAATTTGATTTTTATTGAGAATTTTTTCTCTAAAATGTGTGAGTTAATTTTTTGGGGGAAATTATTATATTAAAATGTGAGTTTTTTTCTAGTAAATTATAGGGTTTTTATATGTATAAATTTGTGAGTTTCTTTCTTGTAAATTAGTTTTTTATTGTAAATTTCATTTTTTCCCTTTTAAATTTGTTATTTTCTTCTGGAAAATGTATGATTTTTTTTTTCTTGTAAGTTTGTGATTTCTTACTGTATTTTTTTTTTTTTGTAAATTTGAGTTTCTCCTCATACATTTGAGGTTTTTTTTCATGAATTCGTGAGGGTATTTTTTTTGTAAATTTGTTATTTTCTTTCTTGTAAATGAGTGTTTTTTTTGTGATTTTTTCCTTTTAAATTTGTTAATTTCTTCTCTGAAATGTGTGGTTTTTTTCTCTAAAATGTGAGGTTTTTCTTGTAAATTTGTGATTTTTTTCTTGTAAAATTGTGATTTTTTTTCCTTGTTCATTTGTGAGTATTTTCTCTTAAATTTGCGATTTTTTTCTTGTTATTTTGTCATTTTTTCTTGTAAATTTGTGAGTTTTTTTCTTGTTAATGTGTGAGTTTCTGTCTCGTTGCCTGGTCTGAAGGAGGATGTGTCAGATAAAACGATGCTCCTGTCGTAGTCCGGAGCTCACTCTCTCTGTCTGTGTGAAAGAAAAGGACAGATTTTGAAGAATTTCCAGCGAGACAAACTTGTCTCCCGTGGCTCACAGAGGGTCACAGAATTAGAATAACTGAATAAATTCACTCAAATGAATCATCAAAACCATTACAATGAGTTAATTAAACGGGCTTCTGGTTCCCAGCTACCTTTTTAAAATGTGCTTTTGTGAGAAATTGGTATTCTGTTTGCAGAACGAACCTCCGTCACCGAGAGGACCTCCATCTCTGCCGGCTGACCCGGAGTCATGGGAGGAGGAGGAGGAGGAGGAGGTGGAGCAGGAGGAGGAGGAGGAGGAGGGAAACACATTTTGAGATCCTCAAAAACTGTACCGAAGCACTCGACTTCTGGCTCAGTGAAATGTGTTATTTTGTTCCTCGCCAGCATTAATTATCAAAGACGACCAATTTAGCTTGTTTATGCACTTTCTGTTTGGTTTGTTTCCATTTTCCTCCCACCTCCTTTAACATTTTTAACATCAGCTTTCTGCATATTTGTCTTTGTTCCAGACGTTCATCCAGCACGCTCCATTTTATTTTTTCTGTTTGATGCACAGAGAAAGTTTGTGCAGGTGAGAGGACCAGGTACAACAGGAAACTTAACACTCAGCTCTTAAAGGCAGTCAAGGTATCTAAATCATAGTTATACTAGATTATAGTTTTATATTCACTGTGAATTACACAAGTAGGGAAATCATACTTTTTTTTTGTCTTTTATGGTCTTTTTTGGTAATTTTATGTATTTTTTTGGTAATTGTATGTCTTGTTTTTGTAATTTTATGTATTTTTTTTGGTCATTTTGTGTCTTTTATGGTCTGTTTTTGGTAACTGTGTCTTTTTTAGGTAGTTTTATGTCTTTTGTATGTATTTTTTGGGGGGGGCATTTTGGGTCGCTTTTTTCTTTTATTATCTTTTTTAAATTTAATTTTATGTCATTTTTTTAAGTAATTGAATGTCTTGTTTTGGTAATTTTTTGTCTTTTTTCACACTTCCTTTCCATCATGAATAAATGTCTATAAATCTGATTAGAAATCATAGAAACAAAGACGCTCCTTATAACTTGCCTGCCAATCTTCACGTTTCTAACTTTTCTTCAGAATCAAAAACAGTGATATTTATCTGTGCATCAATGCAAACAGAAACTGCTGAGAAATAATTCTGCAAACTTTTAATGGAGACAATTTGGTTTTAAAGTCGTCCTCATAACAACTTCTTTCAATTATCTGCATTTATTTACAGTCTTTAATAACGTCTACACTGCAAAAAAAGAAAAGTTGGGTGAACTCAAAATTTCAAGGCAACAAACTTCGATACAGTTTTAAGTTGGACAATTAAACTAAATATTTTAAGTTTTGTTTTTGAGTTTGCTCAACTCTGAATTTCTCTGGCACGACTGTAACGCCGCTATGAAATGTCAGCTAATGTTGTGACCACAATTTTGAGTTAGCATTGATATGCTAATGGCTACTCTTGTAGCTGTAACAAGCAGCGCCGCTAGCATCAGTTAGCCGCTAGCATCAGTTAGCCGCTAGCTTTCGCTAATGACCGAATTTCACAACAAAGAAATAAGAGTTAGCAGAACTATTGTCCCTTGTTGTGAACCCCAACTTAAAGATATAAGTAACAACAACTCACCAACTTGTTTTTGAGCAGACAACTGGCTTCCTTTGTTGTGCTAATGTCCACACATTATTGCCCTAAATGTCAGTAATTTATATTTCCAAGTTTTACCAACTTAAATCACTGTTTTAGGCCAAAAAATACAAATTGGCTTTTTTGCAGTGTAAGCAGGTTGTTTTTTGCTCGAACCTTGGAGAATTGCTTTTGTAGTACTCTGTAGTACTTTTTTTTGGTAATTTTGTGTCCCTTATGGTCTTTTTTTATAATTTTATGTAAATTTTTGTCATTGTCATTTTACGTCTATTTTGTTAGTTTTGTGTCTCTTTTTGGTCATTTTATGTCTTTTTTTGGTCATCTTTGTCTTTTTTTGGTATTTTTGAGTCTTTTTTGTTCATTTTGTTTCTTTTATGTTTTTGTTTTTTTCATTTTATTTCCTTTTTATTTCATTTTTCTATATATACATTTTTCCTATTGTTATTATACTGAGGACGCCCTTCACTTGTCCAGATCCGCCAAAATATGTAAACTCCAAACTTCACATCCACTTTAATTTTCAAGCAAAATAATTGAATTTATCTGGGCAGCCTGCCACACACACGCACACGCACACACACACACACACGCACACACACACACACACACACACACACACACACACACACACAACCACGCACACACACACACACACACACACACCGTTCTGTCTCCTTGTTGCTCAGTTGCTTGTTTTGGAGTCTCATCACAGAAATGGAGATGTTTCATCATCAGCCTGTCCAACCAATTATCTCGTCCTGAAGCTTTCTCTGACTGATGAGTTGGCAGCCAGTCAGACATTAATGCTGATTTCAGACAAAGCATGAGGAACACTCTGAGCTCGTCTTCCTGACAAACTCAGACCACGACTCCTCGGCTGGTCCTTCGGAGGTGTTTCAGACAGAATCAGTGTGTGTAACCGTGCGAACACGAGTCTCAGCGAGTTATCTCGGCCCCACAACTGAGTTTATTTTATTGTGAGATTCAGATTTAGGGGGACGTTTGTTTCCAGTAAACAGAAACAAACAGACACCTAGCAACAGCATCGTTTACTGCAGCGCTGAGACTCCAGAGCACCAAACTTCATCTGGATTTATCTGGTTATAACCGTGTTCTGTCTGGAAGGAGTTTACCTTTTAAACTACATTTTCAACAATTCAACAAACTTTTTTGGAATCTAGTTGTAAATGCTCAGTAAAGCTTGGACTTCTGCTCGTAAAGTTCACTTCACACAGATTCAGATTTACACAGGTTTTTTAATGCTTTAACTCAATATGATGTTTCACATTAGTTGCAGATGTTCTGTTATGGTGTTGCTGCAACTTTTTCCTTTTTTGTTCATTTTGTAACATTTTTTTGTAATTTAATGTCCTTTTTTAGCCTGGGTATACTCAGACTGCCTTGCGCGCTCAAATTTAATTTCGAACCTCCATCCAGTCTGGAAACCAGGAAGGATTCTTAGCCCTGTTTTAGGGATCCAATCACAGAGCGGGGAGGGACGGCAAGACGATGACGCGTACTACTCGGCACTTGGAAGCTTGTAGTTTTCCGGATCCATCATGGCTGCTGCAGACGCGAAACTCTCTTTAGCTGTAGATGGTGTTTTAAATAGTTTAGAGCGAAAGTTGAAAGGCGAAAGGTCTCTCAGCGGCTCCGCTTAGATCACCGGCGTTATGGTAGCGGGGCTATTAGCGTCACTAGCGGCTATTAGCTAATAGCCGCTAGCTAGAATAGTCTGGTGTTAGCCAGGCTAGTCCTTTTTGGTAATTTATGTCTTATTTTGGTCATTGTGTGTTTCTTGTGGTCTTTTTTTTTTGTAATTTTAGGTCTTTTATGGTCTTTTTTGGTACTTATTTCTTCTTTTGGGTAAATGTATGTCTTTTTTTGGTCATTTTGTGTCTTTTTTTGTTATTTTGTGTCTTTCTAAGACCACCAGAGAACGAAAGTGATGACCAAAATAGACAAAAATCACCAAAATAGACATTAAAATAATATAAATTGACAAAACAAACAAACACAAAATGACCAAAAATGACATAAAATGACTAAATACCTCTGTGCATTGATTTCCAGCTGAAAATAAGCAGTTTGGCCCATGCACACTGCAGCTCCTGCAGGTCTCAGTCTGTCCCGGACCACCAGAGAATGATACCAAGGATGCTCATATGTTTTAAAGATGTGGATGCTAAACTTTGTCTTGTATAAGCTCCTAAGTTTTGTTTTCTCTGGCTGATTGAGGCTTCGCAGCTCATTAGTGACGACTCAGCACTTTTTAAATGCTTATTTGTGGTGTTTTTGACTTCACCTCGCTGCCAAAACCTCCACTGCACCTTTCACGTCTCTAAACAAACTGCACATGCAGCATTTAAAGCAATTACAGCCACGGAACATTAATTAACTGAGCCAACATACATAAAGAGTGAAAACGCAGGCTAATGGAAACAAATCTGCTGCAGATTCTGAGCGATGACGGCGGCCTCAGACGTCTCTCAGCTCATTATAAAGTCCATACATCATACAGAAACACAGGGACATGATCCCAGAGTCAAACATCAGCTCAGGTGAACCAAACAGCAGCTGGAAGCTTTAAGAGTCTCTCTTCTGCTGGAACATTAAACATTAAATCCCGCATTTTCCATTTATTCTGCTTTATTATCGGAGACAGAGAACATTCATCAATACTGTAAGTGCTGATTAACAAGCGCTGTGACAATTAAAAAATACAGGATTAACATTTAAGGAAGCATTAAAGAGGCAGCAGAGGCACTTTAAATGTCTAGTGAGACTAATTAAAATAACCAAAATAAATGTGATGTCATTTTTCATCTGTGGATTTTCACATCGTGATAGCAGCTTCAAGGAAAAACTTTGGATTTTTTTAAAAGTGTGGATGTATATTATAGTAGAAATAAATAAATAAATAAATAAATAAATAAATAAATGGGTAATTATAAAGAGACATTAGTAAAGGAAAAAATAATTAAATTTAAATAGCTAAATTAAATTTAAAAAAAAAAGAGAAATTAAAGAATAAATAAATCTGGACATATTAAGATAAATGAGAAAATATAAAATAACAAATTTAATTATAAACCTAAGCCAGTTGTATTATTTAAAAAATAATTACATAATTAAAAATATATAAAGGCTATGTTTTCAGACAGCCCTTTAAAAAGAAGTGAAGCTTTTATCCTTTCTTCAAAGCCACCAGACTCATTGACTCATTTTACCTCACAGTGTTCTGTGAGGTAAAATGTATATAACAACTTCAGTTCCACTCACTTTGTGTCTTCTTTTGGTCATTTTTATGTCTTTTTTGGTCATTTTGTGTCCATTTTGGACATTTTGTGTCTTTTAAGGTCTTTTTTTGGTGATTTTGTGTCTTTTTTGGTAATTTTATGTCTTTTTGTTGGTGATTTTTGTGTCCATTTTGGATATTTTGTGTCTTTTATGGGTTTTTTTGGTAATTTTATGATTTTCTTTTGGTAATCTGGTCACCTGGACCTAAATCCATCAACACACTAGACTGAATACAGATATGCATTGATTTCCAGCTGAAAATAACAGTTTGGGGGTCTTTTAAATGACTTTCTTGATAATCGGCCCATGAACTCTGCAGCTCCTGCAGGTCTCAGTCTGTCCCTGACCACCAGAGAACTAAAATGATGACCAAAAAAGGACATAACATTTAAAAAGAACTTTGGTGTCTATTTTTGGTAATTTTATGTCTATTTTGTGACTTTTTTTGTAATCTTATGTGTTTTCTGGTCATTTGTGTCATTTTTTTTTTTTTTTTTGTCATTTATGTATTTTTTTTTTTGTAATTTTGTATCTTTTATGGTCTTTTTTGGTAATTTTATGTAAAATTACCCCAAAAAGACCATAAAAAGACACAAAATGATCCAGTGGAGCTCAGCCACACAATAACACAAACAAACTAACAGATTGAAGCAGCAGTCGATCAGCAACTCCTCTGTTCTGTGAGGTAAAATTGTCGTTTTTCCTCAATGAGACAAGAGTCTGGTTGCTTTGACTCATATGAACTTTGGTCATTTTATGTCTTTTTTTTGGTAACTTGGGGTCTTTTTTTGGTCATTTCATGTCTTTTTTGTCATTTTATGTCTGTTATGGTCTTTTTTTTTGGTAATTTTATGTATTTATTTGGTAAATTTTATATATTTTTCTGTCATTTTGAATCTTTTATGGTCCTTTTTGGTAATTTTGTCTTTTTTGGTAATTGTATGCCTTTTTTGTCATTTTATGTCTTTTTGGGCCACTTTTTCCTCTATTTTGGTTATTTTGTGACTTTTTTTTTGGTAATTTTATGTCTTTTTTGTCTTTTTTCTGATTGTTTTGTGTCATTTGTGGTCCATTTTGGTAATTTTATGTCTTTTTTTGGTAATCTGGTAATCTGGATCTAGCAACTCCTGTGTTCTGTGAGGTAAAATGACTGTTTTTCTCTATGGAGTCTGGTGGCTTTGAAGAGAACGTAGATAACAGCTTTAGCTCCACTCCTATGAACTTAAACAGGCTGTCTGACAGCAGGGTAAAGCTGTAAAAATATTCTTAATAATGCATATATTAATACTGATTATTTTATACAACCACACTTAAATCTATGAGAGTTTTTCCTTTAAGCTGCTTTTTATTTGGACTCAGTGTTCTGAAGTCCAGCTGCTGTGTGTCTGACGTACGTGGGACAGTTGGGGACAGGTCTGAGAGCTGGACAGTTGAGGAATTAAAAGCAGCATGATGTTATATTCAGATCAACAGACAGAAAGACATTTTTAATATGACAGTGTTAAAGCTGCGACCAGGGGCAGCTCCAGCAGCGCGCCATAATTACAGGTGTCAGGTCACATCCCACACGCCTTCTGCAGGCCACAGCCTCGGCTTTAACACTCAAATTATGTCCCCATAAATGAATAAATCATTCAAACTAACAATCCGACGGGGCAATGCACCACATTTTATTTTAAAGCATCCATTAATCAGTCATATAAAGATAACTCACTCAGCTAAAGGCTGCTTGACGTGATTAAAACAAAGTTTAACAGAGTTTGCATGTCTCACTCAACCAGACTGGGATCATAAAACCGTCCTGAGTGAACTCAAGTTTGGTTTCTTTGGGGGGAGGGGGGAGGAGATGAGAAGAAGAGGGAGAGAGGGAAAAAATAAAACAATGATATAAAAAAAATTATATAAAAAAAATATATAAAATAAAATATAAAATAATGAATGAAAAAACACTGCTACTACTACTACTACTACTATTATTATTATTATTAAAAATTAATAATAATAATAATAATAATAATAATAATAATAATAATTATTATTATTATTATTATTATTATTAATAATAATAATAATAATAATAATAATAATCAGTATGTTTAAGTAAGAAAGAGAGAAAAAATTATCAAATAAATCAAAATTATTTTTAAAAAATCAAAAAGGGAAGCCACCAATGCTTCTACTATTAAAAACAACAACAATAATAATAATAACAATAATAATAATAATAAATAATACATTTATTACATTTAAGTAGAAAGGGAGAGAGAGAGGAGAGAGAGAGAGAGAGAGAGAGAAATATATATAAAAAAATAAATAAAAAATAATTAGAAATATGCCACCAATGCTACTACAAATAACAATAACTACAATAACTACAATAATAATAACAATAATAATAATAATAATAAAGGGGTGCTGCCCTGTCCACTGGCTGGGCACCTTCATGCTGCTTATTGTTTCATTTTGATAAGAAATGTGAGTTTCTCCCCTGAGTTGTGAACCAGGACTCTCTCTGTCTCTGCTGTCTGACTGTGAAACTGGACCCCGCTCCTCGCTGACGCAGAAAAATCTAACATCTTAATTTTCTCCGTCACAGCCTCAGCCCTGTTTCCTGTGTGTTAAACTCATTTCTCCCGTGTCTAAACCTGTCGCAGACCGTCTCCAGCTCCACAGCGTCTTATTTCACTGATTACATTTGTTCCGGGTTCTCTGATTAAATACACTGTTTATGTCTGGACTCGGGCCAAAGAATTTCCTTTCACTGCCTCCATAATAAACCAGCAGAAAAAAGACATGCTTCTTCTCCACAGATAACGTCCTGATACTGATGACAGATTTCAGTTTGAATGAAACTTCTTTATATAACCTGAAGACGTTTTTATCGTCTGTTTTACTGCAGAGAAGAGACGCTTTAATGGAGCACAAGCAGCAGTCTGTAAAAGTGTCTGACACGACCCATTTGGACGCATTAAAGTGATGAAGATGTTCTGCTAAAATGTAGAATTCTTCGTCTCTCTGTTTCACCCCATTATACAGCTCAGCCTTTGCTCCTGTTTCTGGGAGTAAAATTACAAGTAAAGGTGGAAATCTTCAGGTCTGTCCTGTCCAGTTCAAACCCTCTGAACCCCAACAAGAAGTTTCAGAGCTTTTATCCTCACTGTGTCCTTTTGTTTCACTACAATAGATAAAAAGTCCTCTAATATTGTATCTTTGACATAACAACAATCTGAGAAAGATCATTTCTAATTAAGACACTGGAGGGACACCATTCAATTGAAGAAAAAAAAAGAGAAATTAAAGAACAAATAAATCTGGACATATTAAGATAAATGAGAAAATATAAAATAACAATTTTAATTATTAACCTAAGCCAGTTGTATTATTTTAAAAAATTACATAATTAAAAATATATAAAGGCTATGTTTTCAGACAGCCCTTTAAAAGGAAGTGAAGCTTTTATCCTTTCTTCAAAGCCACCAGACTCATTGACTCCAACAAGAAGTTTCAGAGCTTTTATCCTCACTGTGTCCTTTTGTTTCACTACAATAGATAAAAAAAAGTCCTCTAATATTGTATCTTTGACATAACAACAATCTGAGAAAGATCATTTCTAATTAAGACACTGGAGGGACACCATTCAATTGAAAAAAATAAATATATGAAATTAAAGAATAAATAAATCTGGACATATTAAGATAAATGAGAAAATATAAAATAACAATTTTAATTATAAACCTAAGCCAGTTGTATTATTTAAAAAAAATTACATAATTAAAAATATATAAAGGCTATGTTTTCAGACAGCCCTTTAAAAGGAAGTGAAGCTTTTATCCTTTCTTCAAAGCCACCAGACTCATTGACTCCAACAAGAACTTTCAGAGCTTTTATCCTCACTGTGTCCTTTTGTTTCACTACAATAGATAAAAAATCCTCTAATATTGTATCTTTGACATAACAACAATCTGAGAAAGATAATTTCTAATTTAGACACTGGAGAGACACCATTCAATTGTTTTCATTCATCATTCCTGCACGGCATTTCTTCTATATTTTTAATAGAATATAGATAAAATAATATAAAAAAAATATATATAATATTATAAAATATAATAAAATAATATTTTCAAAATGATCTATATAGAGTTGGACTAAAAATTCTGTTTGTTTTTTTAAATATTATTTTTTAGGTGAAAAGTTTGAACATAGGTTCGAAAGCTATTTTGTATTAATATATTGATTATAAATGTTAAATTTTCATTGAGAAGCTTGAACATATTTTTATTAAATATTTTAGGAGAGAAGCTTGAACAATTTTTAAATTATATTTTAGGGGAGAAGTTTGAACATATTTCATAAAATATTTTAAGCTTGAACAATTTTAAAAAATATATTTTATATAAAAATATTTAATATATAATATTTTAGGTGAGAAGCTTAAACATATTTTTTATATGTATATTCAAGGTCAGTAGTAGTTGAATATATTTAATAAATTATTTTAAGCCTGAGCAATCTTTTTTAAATATTGTAGGTGAAAAGTTTGAACATATTTTTGAAAAAAATATTTTATGTAAAATTTTGAATACATTTGTTATAATATTTTAGTTAAGAAACTTGAACATATTAAAAATATATATCTTAGGTGAAAAGTTTGAACATATTTTATAAATTATTTTATATTAATACTATAAATACAAATTAAATTATTTTTTCATAATAATAAAATATACAATATATTAAAATATTTATTATCTTAATAAAATAGTATAAGCTTGAGGAATTTTTGAAAATATTTTAGGTGAGAAGCTTGAACATATTTTAAAAAAATATTTTAGATTTTATGTCAAAATATTAAAGATTGTTATAATATTTTAGTTTGAACATTTTTTTTAGTATATGTGTTGTAGGTGAACTAATAAAACCAAGATATTATTCTTATTTTAGTTATTTTAAAGTATTTTTTACGTTTGTTTTCATTCACATTTTTTAAATCATTTTATCATTCTGTAGTTTTTTATGAACAGGAAGCGGAAGAAAACCGGAAGCACGTGTCGCCTACGTCACATTTGGAAAAACAAAAACAAATCGCGTCTTGCAACATCTCTGTTGTTGCTGTTGTTTATCGCTTTGTTTGTCGTGTTTACTGCGGTTTAAACGCTCCGAGCCGCGTCGAGTCTTCGTGTTCATGGTGAGACTTTATATTTTTATAGCTGTCGGGAGTTAAATCCGAACATTGGCCCGTTTATTACGGGTTTATCTGAGGCTAACGGGAGCTAACATGCTAGCTGTAAACAGCCGTCGTGTTTGTGTGTCTCCTCTGTCTCAGGTCGTCCTGCGGGTCCGGACCGAGCTCTAGTTCACCGGAAAGCTCACGGTACTGGGAGTTAGTCCGCCATGGCTCAGCAGAGAGGAGTCAACAGCCTGCAGTTCAACCAGGACCAGAGTGAGCTAACGGCTAACGGGACAACACACACAATATTATCAGATAGAACCAGAACCACACTTTACTGCTGTCAAAGTACCATTACCAGCCCGTAGTACCAGCCTGCATTTGTATTTATATTGGTGTATATTTACTTTATTTTATTGACAGAATTACTTCATACTTTTCTCATACAGCAGCAACTTGAACAAATACATTTCTGATTCAGATTTTACTTTTGATACATTTTTATGCTTTTGTAGTTTTACTTCTTAAGTTTGGAATGCAGGAGATCTGTAAAATATTTATGATATTATGATAATATTTATATATATGATTTATGATAATATTTATGTTTGTGTGCATCACAATAATCTTCCATTTGTAAAATAACTGAAGCCATCAGATAAATGTAGCGAAATAAAATAATATTTCTCACTAAGAAAATACTTAAGTTAAGAAAAGTAACTCAAACTCGTACCAACATTCCACCACTGCAGAGACATAAACATATTAATACATCTTTAATCTTGTGTTCCTTCTGTGAAACCCTCAGGCTGTTTCTGCTGTGCGATGGAGACGGGGGTCAGGATTTACAACGTGGAGCCTCTGATGGAGAAAGGACACCTGGGTGAGTTCACTGCATCACAGACACATTTAATCAGGATTTTAAAGATACCAAGATTTGGACAGGATTTATTTCCATCAGAGAGGTGACATGAATTACTAACTGTGTCTCTTTTAATAATAAAACGTTTAGAATGTCACTCAGAGCGCAGACCTCCACCGAGGCCGAGCCAGAACCTCAGTGTTCACAAAAGTGACAATTGGGCCAAAAGCTTTTCTGTAATCCAGCTGACAAACAAACAAACAAACAAACAAACAAACTGATCCCAAAAATATGACCAAAAGTAATCATTTACATTTTTCCAACAATGACTTCCAGCCACTCCTGTCCTCTCCACTCTGTGTAAACAGCCTCTTGTGTCCTCTCCTCTCTGCTCTGTGTAAACAGCCTCTCCTGTCCTCTCCTCTCTGCTCTGTGTAAACAGATTTTCAGTGAATATTTGTCACGTGACCGTTGGTCTCAGCAGAATCAATCATGTCTTCACAGTGTCTCTGAGGAGCAGAATTTAATGTTTTTAACAGGATCTGGTTAGTGCAAACGCTTCAAATATCAACATTTTAACAGAAGTTTTGGTCACTTTTATAATGGAAACATTAGTAACAGATGATCCATTCAAGGACCATCAGAAAGATACAACTCTGACGATAAGGCCTGTTTTTACAGTTTCGATCTAAGATAAACGTTGGATTTTTTGCAATCTCTTTAAGAAAACATTTCAATCCTACCAGCGGGATGGTGAGCTTAAAGCTGCTGGTCGTTAGAAAACCAGGGTAAATGATCCATGTAGAATAAAGAGATTCTGACAGAAATATCAACATTTTAAGCTTAGTTTTTCCTGATGGAAGCTTTTGTCATACATGATTCATTCAAGGACACTTTGAGATGTGAAAATCTGATAATAAGTTCTATTTTTAAGGTCAATAAATATGATAAATGGCATATTTTTGGCTTTTTGTTAAGAGTTGAGTTAAAATGTATGTTTGAGTTTTAATTTAAAGAGCTTTTGGGACCTGAGAGATCCCATCTGTCCCAGACATCGAAGGAAAAAGTACAAAAAAAACGCATAAATTGCAGGTGATTGTAGTGAACAGATGTCTGTGTTTATATTTAATTAATAATAAACACAAAGCCTGCAGGTGATGAAAGTCACATGGCTTTCATCGATCCTGTAACTTTTATCACAGTGAGAGAGGTGAAATATTTCATCACCCTCCTCCTGAGGTGTTAACCTGCCTGAATGGGCTTATTGTTTTCTTCCTGTGTGTGTTTCAGACCACGAGCAGGTGGGCAGCGTGGCCTCCTGCTCCATGCTGCATCGCTCCAACCTGCTCGCCATCGTTGGAGGAGGAGTCAACCCCAAATTCTCTGAAATATCTGGTGAGTTAGAGAGACCTCCTGAGAGATCAGGCTCACTCTGGAACACTGTGGGGGCGTTTTAATGCTTCCATAGATCTGTCAAATTATCCAAAATACAGCTGATAACATTATTTATTTCCATATATTCCATATATTGTCTGTCTTTGTCAAACACTAGATGACCCACATTATAAGCACTTAAATGTCCAAATTTGATGTAAAACTACAAAAAATTTGCCACATTGAAGGTATATTGTGTAATCTGATAATTAAAGTTGGTTTTAACTCAAAATACTGAATATATATTATAATATTTTAGTTGAGAAGTTTGAACATATTTTATAAAATATTTCAGGTGAAAAGCTTGAACATATTTTTAAAATATTTTTGGTGACAAGTTTGAACATATTTAATATAATATTTAATGTCAAAATATTGAATACATTTGTTAATATCTTAGTTGAGAAGTTTGAACATAATTTTAAAAAATATTTTAGGTGAGAAGCTTAAACATATTTTAAAAATATATTTTATGTGAAAAGTTTAAACATTTTATAAAATATTTTAGGTGAAAAGTTGAAAATATTTTTGTTGAGGAGCTTAAAATATAAAAAAATATGTTTGAATATTCTAATTTAAAAAAATATTTTAAGTGAGAAGCTTGAACATATTTAAAAATATATTTTAGGTGAGAAGCGTGAACATAAAATGATTTCTCTCTATAAAATATTGTCTGTCTTTGTCAAACACCAGGTAACACACATTACAAGCACTTAAATGTCCAAATTTGATGTAAAACTACAAATAAATAATCCACCTGGGGGCTAGAGCGTTCTTTCTTTTGTGTAAATTAAATAATGTTATAATTCTTTGATCTCAGTGCTGGTGTGGGACGACGCTCGAGAGTCCCGAGACCCCAAAGACAAACTGGTCCTGGAGTTCACCTTCACCAAGCCGGTCCTGGCTGTTCGCATGAGGCACGACAAGTGAGTCCCTGCTGCTACAGCTAACTGTCTCCCTCTGCAGCCGCATATATAAATCAGATAATAAACATAATGTGTCGTGTGTTTTCCAGGATCATCATCGTGTTAAAGAACAGGATCTACGTCTACAGTTTCCCAGATAATCCCGTCAAACTGTTTGAGTTTGACACCAGAGATAACCCCAAAGGTAACAAAGACTCCTACGCTTGTTTTTTCACACTTTTCTTTTATCTTACTATATTTCATTCTTGTATTTATTTCTCTTTATATTCACTTATTTATTTATTTATTTATGTATTCTTTCGTTTCTCTTTATATTTACACATGTATTTATTATTTTATATATTATATTAACACATTTAATATTTATTGTTTTTTGTTTATTTTTTTGTCCCTTTATATTTACACATTTATTTATTATTTTATCTGATTATATTTACAATTTTTTTTATTTTAGTTATTATTTTATTCTTTTTATTTTACATTTTATTCAGTATTTATTATTTTTTGTTGTATTTATTTTTTGTCTCTCTTTATATTTACACATTTTTTTATTCTTTTTATTTTACATTTCATTCAGTATTATTTTTTGTTGTATTTATTTTTGTCTCTCTTTATATTTACACATTTTTCAAATTATTTTATCTGATTATATTTACACATTTTTTATTTTAGTTAAGAATTATTTTATTCGCTTTATTTTACATTTTATTTATTTATTTATTTATTGTTTTTTGTTGTATTTATTTTTAGTCTCCCTTTATATTTACACATTTTATTTTTTTCTTTAGATTTCCACGTCATTATTACATTTTCTATTTTATCCATTTCACATTATATTTAGTCAATTCATTTTATTTATTCCTCTTTTTATTTCATATTTATTTGATGGTGAAAACAATTCTCTCCTCCAGGTCTGTGTGATTTATGTCCCAGCCTGGAGAAACAGCTGCTGGTGTTCCCGGGTCATAAGTGCGGCAGCCTGCAGCTCGTTGTACGTCACACACCGACACACACACCGACACACACACACACACACACCGACACACACACACACACACACACACACACACACACACCGACACACACACACACACACACACACACACACACACACACACACACACACACACACACACAGTTTCAGTTAGTTAATTAATTATCTTTTTTTAAACATAAACCTGATGTAACCTTTAACCTTAAAACAAAAACAAAGTCTGAAATCTCAAAAAAGCCTTTAAAGAAGTGCACAAATGCCCTCACTCTGTTGGTTAAAAACGTGTTCCGGTCCTCACTATGTAGGAAGTACAAGAACACACACACACACACACACACACACACAGGAAGATAATCCAGCAGCAGTTTAAAAGCAAGTTAAAGTGATATGTTTTTCTCCAGGACTTGTCCAACACGAAGCCCGGCACGTCGTCTGCTCCGTTCACCATCAACGCTCATCAGAGCGAGATCGCCTGCGTGGCGCTCAACCAGCCGGGCAGCGTGGCGGCCTCGGCCTCTCGTAAAGGAACGCTGATCCGCCTGTTCGACACGACGACCAGAGACAAGCTGGTGGAGCTGCGCAGAGGGACCGACCCCGCCACGCTCTACTGGTACACACACACACACACATTATCCATCTATCAGCTCCAGTCTGCAGCAGCATCCAGCTGCTTCTCATCACCAGCCAGACGACTCCACTGTCACCATAATTACTAGATCCACTTATCCTTCCATATAGAAAATGGACACAATCGTTTTTTTTCTGGACTCTTGTCGTTTACTTGCGTGTTTGTTTACATTAGTCATCAACATTTTCGCCAGTTGCGCTGCTTCTGTCCCTCTCCTGTCAGTCAGCCTGCTCTCAGTGGGAGGCGGGGCTCACACACACATACACGCACATGCACACACACACACACACACACACACACACACACACACACAGCTGACGCTAGCCAGCTGAAGCATAGTGAGTTTGTTACTCGAAGCTACGTTTCCCGACGGCTGCACCAAAAAAAACCTATATTTCGCAGCAATATTAGCAGCAATTTCAGCTTTTTATATGTTATTTATAATAGAAAATAATATAATTCATAATTCTCCGAGCATTTTTTTTGTTAGCCAGAGCCTGACAGTCAATTTTATTTGTTTTGATTGAGGTTTATTTATTTATTTTGTGTTATTATTTACCTATTTTAAATCAAGATATTTTAACATTTCCACAATTACATTTCACTATTTAATATTCTTGACATGTAAAAATGAATGGCTGTTGAAAAGGATGTACTTAGATTATTATGCTCTAATATCAGATCAGTGGTCCTAAAACGACATCAACGATACTATCGTTTATCGTAAAAGTTTCTGGGAAAATATATCGTCCTAAATAAATGACTGTGACAGGCCTACAGACAACAGTTGTTAAACAGTGTGTAACGATTCTCCAAATCCATGATTCAATCCAGACTGGGCCTGGGTGATTTTTCAGTACAACAGCGTATTTAGAAATCCAACAGTAGATCAGTGAAGTTGCTGCTCTTTCAGTCTGTCTAAACTGGTCGTCATGCTGTTTTTTATATGTGTAGTGCACAGCAGCAGCCACCAGAGGGCAGTGTGCAGGCAGCTGAGAAATGGAGACTTACAGGACTTATAACAATAAAATAACTCTTCGTTTGGGTTTAATCCTGATGATAAAACTGAGAAAGCTAAGCTGCTGTTTTTGGGTGATTTTTGTCATTTTTGGACTTCCTCATTAGAACGACAGAGACACAGCGGGGGTAAAGACAAAAAACAAACAGGAAGGCTTTTATTCTGAAGCAGCTGCAGTAAACATTTTGTGTTTCTTTGTTAGTGGAGCTACTTCTGAGTAAAAAAAAAAACAAGTCGACAACAAAAACAGCATGGAACATTTGGTCAGTGGATCAGTTTAAAGGAGCAAAATGAGCAAACAAAGACGGTGAAGTCAACAAATATTAGAGGGAGCTGTCAAACAGAGAAGAAGAAAAAATAACTGTTTGTGTTTATTGTTTCCAGCATCAACTTCAGCCACGACTCCTCCTTCCTGTGCGCCTCCAGCGACAAAGGAACCGTTCACATCTTTGCACTGAAAGACACAAAACTGAACCGCCGCTCTGCGTGAGTCTCTCTTCACCCTGCTCGCCCTTTTCTCTCTCTCCCTCTCCTCTCTCTCGCTCTCTCTCCTCTCTCTCTCTCGCTCTCTCTCCTCAACCTCTCTCTCTCCTCGCCCTCTCTCTCTCCTAACCCTCCCTCTCTCCTCGCCCTCTCTCTCCTCGCTCTCTCCTCTCCCTCTCTCTCCTCGCTCTCTCTCCTCGCCCTCTCTCTCCTCTCTCTCCCTCTCCTCGCCATCTCTCTCCTCTCTCTCTCCTAACCCTCCCTCTCTCTCCTCACCCTCTCTCCTCGCTCTCTCTCTCCTCTTTCTCTCTTCTCGCTCTCTCTCTCCTCTCCCTCTCTTCTCGCTCTCTCTCCTCTCCCTCTCTCCTCGCTCTCTCTCCTCTCTCCTCGCCCCCTCTCCTCGCCCTCTCTCTCTCTCCTCTCTCTCTCTCCTCGCCCTCTCTCCTCGCCCTCTCTCCTCTCTCTCTCTCTCCATCTCCTCGCTCTCCTCGCCCTCTCTCTCCTTGCTCTCTCTCTCTCTCCTCGCCCTCTCTCTCCTTGCTCTCTCTCTCCTCGCCCTCTCTCTCCTCGCTCTCTCTCTCCTCGCCCTCTCTCTCTATCTCCTCGCTCTCTCTCCTGGCCCTCGCTCTCTCTCTCCTCCCTCTCTCTCTCTCCTCGCCCTCTCTCTCCTCGCCGTCTCTCTCCTCGCCCCCTCTCTCCTCGCCCCCTCTCTCATGGCCCTCTCTCCTCCCTCTCTCTCTCTCCTCGCCCTCTCTCTCCTCGCCGTCTCTCTCCTCGCCCCCTCTCTCCTCGCCCCCTCTCTCATGGCCCTCTCTCCTCCCTCTCTCTCTCTCTCCTCGCCCTCTCTCTCCTCGCTCTCTCTCTCCTCGCTCTCTCTCTACTCACCCTCTCTCTCTCCTCTTTCTCTCCTCGTCCTCTATTGGTTCGCTGACTAATTAGTGTGTGTGTGTGTGTGTGTGTGTGTGTGTGTGTGTGTGTGTGTCAGGCTGGCGCGTGTGGGGAAGGTGGGCCCTGTGATTGGTCAGTACGTGGACAGCCAGTGGTCTCTGGCGAGCTTCACCGTGCCGGCGGAGTGCGCCTGTATCTGCGCCTTCGGGAAGAACACGTCCAAGAACGTCAACTCAGTGATCGGTGAGGAGGCTCCACGGAGAACCACATGAGTCTATTTCACTTCTCTTTGGTCTCAGAACTGAACATGTCAATTATAATCACATAATGAGAATATTTGTTTACATTCAGGTAATTCTGCTTATCAATACATTTTCCCTGCTGTTGATTATCACCTGGCAGTAACTTGTTGAAGCTGTGCACTCTTTGAATATGTTGGTGGAGTTTTATTTATTATTTTCATGTAGTAAGTTTTACTGCCAATAATATGTGATAGATATTAAGAAATCTGCAGATTCCAATGGAAAAGTTCTTACTTTTTTAATGCAAATTGTACCCGCAGGGCATCAAAAAGGGCACAATGCAAAGAATTTAAAACAGATGAAGCTGAAGCATAAAAACTGTCTTGGGGAAATATCTTTGCCATTTATTTCTTGCTTTCAAGTCGAATAACTTAATAGAAACTAGAAACCAAAAACATTTGGAAATATAAAGAGGATAAAAATAATAAATGAATAAATGTAACGTGGAAATCTGAAGATAAAAAAGCAAAAAGAATAAATAAAGGAAATTCATAAAAAAAGAAAAGTAAAAGAATAAATAAAATAAAATGTGTAAATATAAATAGAAAAATAAATTAATTCAATTAAAATTGGAAATATAAAAGGATAAATGAAAATGTGTAAATGTAATAAGAGATGTGGAAATATGAAGAGAAATAAAATATATAAAACATTTTAAAATGTGGAAATAAAAAAAAAATTAAATAAACAACTAAAGTAAACTGAAAATATAAAGAGGAATAAATAAATAAAAAAAATTAATTCTAATTAATAAATGTGTAAATATAATAAGAAATAGATTTTAAAAAATAAAGAAATGTGGAAATACAAATAAATAACACTTTTTTAAAATGTTGAAATAAAAAGACGTGGAAACCTAAAGATAAACAGAGCAGCTTGTTTTTAGGTTTTAAAAGGAAACTGTGTTCAAACTGTTTTGTGATGTATCAGCTGAATGAAAGTAATTCGGAGCAGCAAAAAACTAAGAAAGGAACGTAAGAGTAAATTACCAAAAAATATGCTAAATTACCAAAAAAAAAGACACAAAATTACCAAATTAAGGCGCAAAATTACTAAAAAGGACGCAAAATTACCAAGAGACGCAAAGTTACCAAAAAAGGAGCAAAATTACCAAAAAGACAAAATTATCAAAAAAGACGCAAAATTACCAAAAAACACACAAAATTATCAAAAAGACACATTATGAAAAAAAAATTACCAAAAAAGATACAAAATCACCAAAAAAAACACCAAAAAATCACCAAAAAAACCCCCCACAAAAAAAGACAGAAAATAACTTAAGACGCAAAATTACCAAGACAAGACACAAAATTACCAAAAAGACGCAAAATTACCAAAAAAATATGCAAAATTACCAAAAAAGAAGCAAAATTACAAAAAAAAACTATTACCAAAAAGATACAAAATCACCAAAAATACTAAATTTCCCCCCAAAAAAGAAAAAATAACTAAAGATGCAAAATTTAAAAAAAAGACAAATTTACCAAAACAAAGGTACAAAATGTGCGTTTACTTTAATCTGTGGACTGAATTTTGAGCTCTTGTGATGTTTGAACTCGCTCTGAAACAGAGAAATCTCCCTCAACAGAAGTGTTTGTTTGTTTTCTTCGTTGTACTTTAATCGTCGTCCAACGCTTCAGATGTTCGCAGCGTCTCTGACTCGCCCTCAGGCTTCTGTGTTGTTGTTGTTGTTGTTATTTATCTGCTCCGTCTCGTCCTGCAGCCATTTGTGTGGACGGGACGTTCCACAAGTACGTGTTCACTCCGGACGGAAACTGCAACAGAGAGGCGTTCGACGTCTATCTGGACATCTGTGACGACGACGACTTCTGAGGACGGCGGCCGGATTTTAGGGGACAGACAGGAGGACGAGGACTCTGAGTTAATGATTACTGTCCTGTAGCGACAGGAAGAGACGTTCTGCTGAGAATCACTCGTATCTACAGGATGGAGCAGCATGAATAGAAACAGTTTTCTGTGAATGTGTGAGTGCATCATGACAAACACACCACGAGCTGCATTAATGACGTTAGAAACAAACTGAATAAAAGGTTTTTATATGAAATCAGAGTTCATCTCCTCTGTGTTCTCTTCTCTAACTTGTTTTCACTGTCAAATAAATGTGGAAATAAAAAATTAATAGACTAAATAAAAGAATTGTAAATATATAATGTGAAATAGATCAACTAGAAAATTAATAATGACATGGAAAAAGAAAAAAGTAAATATAAAGAGAACCAAAAACAATAAATACAACAAAAAATAAATAAAATGTGAAATAGAAAGAGAACAAAAAAAAAGAAAAAAAGAGAACAGCAAAAAATATTACCCAAAAAGTTTTTTGAAATATAAAGAGGAAAATAATAAATAAATGAATAACAACATGGAAATAAAATGCCTCGGGGTCCCCCAGGAGGAGCTGGATGTTGAGGCTGGGGAATGTCCTGCTTAACCTGCTGCCCCCGCGACCCGGCCCCGGATAAGCGGAGGAAAATGGATGGAATAAAATATAATTTATTTTATAGATGAAATCAAATGTGTAAATACAATTAGAAATTCTCATGAATTCATAAGTACATACATCCATATTTTGTTTCATTATTTTTTTTTACTCATACATTTGTTAATTTTTTCTTGTAAAATTGTAAGTTTTTTGATAAGAATATTGTCCCACCTCCCCAGCTCCTTTTTTTTTTTTTTTTTTTTTTTTAAGCCTACAGTGACGCCATCGGAGTATAAAATGTGGTGTAAACTTTTTTTAATCAACATTTGTGACACTTGTGGGCACCTGGAAAAGTTTTTATCTATAAATTGTGTTTATTTCCAAAAAATAATTTATCAGAGAAATCCAACTTTTTTTCTGATTTCTGTCATTCATTCACAGGGTTAGCGCTTATTGTTATTTAGTTATATAACTATATATATATATCTATACAGTACAGGCCAAAAGTTTGGACACACCTTCTCATTCAATGTGTTTCCTTTATTTTCATGACTATTTACATTGTAAATTCATCAAAACTATGAATGAACACATATGGAATTATGTACTTAACAAAAAAAGTGTGAAATAACTGAAAACATGTCTTATATTCTAGTAAGCAAAGGGTGGCTACTTTGAGGAATCTAAAATACAAGACATGTTTTCAGTTATTTCACACTTTTTTTGTTAAGTACATAATTCCATATGTGTTCATTCATAGTTTTGATGCCTTCAGTGAGAATCTACAATGTAAATAGTCATGAAAATAAAGAAAAACGCATTGAATGAGAAGGTGTGTCCAAACTTTTGGCCTGTACTGTATATTTAATCTCTTCTTGGTGCACCTGACTTGTCCTTTAAATGTGCAGATAATTGCTGCCATAACTGAAAGACATTAATTCCCTTTTGACACCAGCTGACGGTTGTTACGATGAACAGGTTCAGCTCCAGTAAATTGATATATTAATATGAATAATATGACAACACAAAGCTAAAAAACCCTTCTTCTGCTTCACACAATCACTGCAGCGTGTTTGGTGTCTCTTCACCTCAAACAGAAACTCACAGACACCCGGGAAGTGTTTCCAGCCTTTAAACTCTCCACCGTCACCAGCACAGAGAAATAAAGTTAAAATCATCTCGGCGGCAGTGAAAGTTTTTATTCTGAGGTGCTGATAAGCTTCATGAGATTATTCATCACTGCTGATTATTTCTGCAACTTGGCAGCAAAGTAAATGTTAATATCTTTGGTTAAATACCAGTCTGGAATAATCACATCTTATTACTGCTCTGATTGCTTCAGCGGCTCCAAATTAATCATAATGTAATTAGAGCTCGCTCCGCTTTAACTGTCAGCTGTAATTATTTAAAAGCTCCATCCATCACATCGGGGTTCTCCTGCAGAGGAAGAGATGATGATGTCATGTCTGTTTGTTCTCACTGAGAATCTGTCACCTTAACAATCAGTTGGCAGCGAGGAGCCCAGATTCACCGTCACGTTCAGATAATCTGCCTCTCGGAGTCCAGTCAGCTCAGCAGAGACTCAGTAGAGACTCAGTAGGGACTCTGCAGGGACTCTGGCAGCTCACATGTCCACAAACACACATTCAAGACTTTTAACAGGCAGATTAAACAAGTTTCAGTTAAATCCTGAAATGTTCTCAGAAAGCGACTCTGCTGCTAATCTGTAATCCACCGAAACGTCTGAGTCACGACCACTGCAGGAGGAACTCACTTCATGTTCAGCAGCAGCAGCAGCAGAACTCTACTAAAATAATGTGTTAATTTAATGGTGAAGTGTGGCTGTATGAGGTATTTAATAAACTAAACCTTTAGAACAACAAAGTCACACAAACAAACTAAATTATCGAGGCAGCTCCCGCACTCTGTGAGGTAAAATAATAATAATAATAGCAAGAATAAGTGGAAAAATATGGGAAATGTGGAAATAAAAAGAGGAATAAATAAAATAAATGAACAAATTTTAAATATAAAGAGAAATAGATAAAGTAATAAATAAATGTGGAAATATCAAGAAAAATAAATAAATTAAAAAAGCAATAATAATAATGAATATAATGTAAAAGTATAAAGCTAGCTAATTAGCTAATTTTTCAAAAAGTAGCTATATTAGGAAATGGATAAAATAAATAAATACTGATGTGGAAATCTTAAGAAAAGATATTAAAATAAATGTGTAAATATAAAGAGAAAGATAACAACATAAATAATAATAAAATGTAAAAGAGAAAAAAATGTGTAAATATAAAGAAAATAAAAGAATACATACAATAAATAAGTGACTATAAAGAGAAATAAATACAGAATAAAAAATGTAGAAATATAAAGACAAAATTAAAAGAATACAATTTTAAGAATAAATAAATGAAATAAAATGAGTAAACATGAAGAGAAATAAATAAATAATAATTGAATAATGACGTGAGGAAATCTAAAGATAAAACAGGTTTCAAAGGAACCTTCAGTTATTGTTGTTGTTTTGAGACGTTGATCAGCTGTTGATGCAGCAGGTCTGTGACATTTTAAACGCCGGCTGACCTTTGACCTCTCTTTACTCTGTTTCTACATTCAGCTTTTACAGCCACTCATCATCAGTGGAAGTGGGACGGTGTTTAAATGTCAGCAGAGATGAGTCACGACGAACCTTTAATCAGTTCTGAGGCTCAAAAATATCTGATTCAGTTCTCACAGAGCAGCAGAAACAGGTTCAGATTATATCTTAAATTATAGATGTTGTATAGGTTATTTTTCTCCAAAATTGGGGTTGTATGTGAGTGCAGAGCTGCAAAGTGTGAACAATGTCCAGAAAATTTACAGAAACAGAAGTTAAGCTGAAATATTAGAAATATTTCATATAAGAAACTTTCTGTGGGAATTGTGGAAATTTATGGGAATTAACTGGACATTGGGGGCAATTTAAACTAACTATCATATCTGAACATAAATATAAACATTTTGTTTTGTCATAAGCAGACATCCTGTAAAATAATACAGTTTTTAAAAGGGATCTAAAGAGTCAGAGGCCTCGTCCTTCAGTCAAACAGACACACAGAGACTGAAAATGACGCGAAGAAACATAAACAACTGCAAAGAGACAGGAAACCACCACAGAGATGCAAAAAGACCAGAGAATAGAAAACAACTATAAACAAACACAAAATTACCACAGAGACACCAAACAACTGAAATGAGACACAAAATGGCTGCAAAGATTCACCAAACAACTCCAAAGAGACACAAAGTGACCACAAAGAGACACCAAACAACTGAAATGAGACACAAATTGGCTGCAAAGAGGCACCAAACAACTCCAAAGAGACACAAAGTGACCACAAAGAGACACCAAACAACTGCAAAGAGACACAAAGTGACCACAAAGATTCACCAAACAACTGCAAAGAGACTCAAAATGACCAAAAAATATAAAGACAACTCCAAAAAGACACAAAGCCTCCCTTGAATCGAAGCCAGATAGACTAAATAACCTGAAAGTTCTCATAGAATCTACAGTAGAATAAAACAACACAAAGATACACAGCAGCTACGCACACACACGCATGCACGCACACACACACACACACACACAGAGAGAGAGAGAGAGAGAGAGAGAGAGAGAGAGAGAGAGAGAGAGAGAGAGAGTGTGTTTGTTCTAGTAGAAAAGTACTACTTCTAGTAGAACCAGACAGTAGAAAGTTAAAATCTCTTCAGTGAACCCACCATTAGCATTTAGCATGTTAGCTCCACCTGACAGCACCTGTTGGCCGCCATCACCACGGGTACGTTTGATTTGAGTCACTGTGCGTCCTGGCCGGGCGGTGCTGTGATCAAGGAGCTTGATTTTAAATGTGCATGACTGTTGAATATAATCCACCTGCTGAGTCCTCCTTGACATAAATTCTCACCTTTTCACCACTTTAGGTTCATTTCTCGCTCCGTCTCCATCTGTTGCATTGAAAGAGATTGATTAAATTTCAAATTCGTCTGGTTTTGGTACAAAGCAGCTCCTAACGCTCAATATACCATATAATGAGCAATAAAGCTTCTAAAAATTCAGTTTTTCTCTTTAGAAATGTTTCTATAGCTGCTGTGAATGCAACTCTGCACACAGAGATCTTTAACTTTTAATTAAAGTCTACAGCACATGAATCTCTGCACTGAAGTCATTAATTATGGGACAAAATATTATTAAAGTTTGTTGGAAAATTCAACAGAGCAGCTCTCCTTGTGGATGAAGAGCTCCATGAGTCATTAGTACGGTATAAAGTATCCCTCTTTATTTTTCTTTATGAAAGGAAACAAAGTTTAAGCTGGTTCGGGGGTTAAAAAGGATCCCATGACATTAGACTGGTTTTAGGTTATGTAGAAAAAAAATATTAAAAACTTTCTTTTTTCACCTTTTATAGCAGCTCAAGACCAACACATTCATATATAATTTTCAATTGTTTTTCATTATAATTGGTCAATTTTAGTCAAATATATTATATAATATATAAGTTTGACTATGTGTGCATGCATGCATGCATGCTTTTGAGTGTGTGTGTATGACTCTGACTCTATGTCTTTAATGTGCATAATGTAATGTAATATGTGCAAATATACCTGCCTTTTATAGACCAAAGGTGCTATAAAAATGTATAAAAAACATGTACAATTGTATGAATCTCTCTAATCTATCTAATATCTATAAAGGATGCAAAGGGGCACATATGCCGAAAATTTCAAGCAGTTCTATGAAAGTTAACCTAAAATGATTTTATTTAGATAAAGTTTCTCATTATTTAATGAACGTCTCTCATTATTTAGACAAAGTTTATCATTATTTGATGAAAGTTTCTCATTTTTACAATTTCAATCAGTTCTATGGAAGTTAACCTATATTAATGGTATGATGAAAATGATTTGGGGTCAAAAAGGACCCCAGGAGGGTCATCTGACAGTTCATTTGATCGAATAAGATCTTCAGCTCTCTATAGAAATGATTCTCTTCATATCTGCATTCTGCAGATTATTGCTGCTGTTTCAGTCACTCAAGTAAAAAAGAAGTGAACAGAGAGTCTCCAGGAGAGAAAGTTTCATTAGAACTGTGTCAGTCCTGCAGAGCTTCATTTCCTCTTCACTGTCAGCTCTCCACTTATTATTCAGCCTGTCTGTTTGTTTCCCACTGACTCACAATCACAGTTTATCTTGTTAGCTCTGAGCTGAGAGCCAGACTGCTTTAACACACATGTGATGCTTTTATTACAACTTTTACTGGCAGAAAGAGACATTTACAGAGAAAAAAAACGAACAGGTGGAGGATGTTTTAAATCATGCAGCGCCCCCTGCTGGTAGCCCTGCGTCATGGCACCTTTAATTATCTTTACAGGTGAAAATCAGGTTAAAAAAAGTGAATGTGGACATTCAGAACTGAAAATAAAGCACCAGGGACCAGCCGATGTCATTTATTAGAGCTGATGATGGAAATGTCATAATAAAAAGTAGACACAGATTATTACAATTCAAAATATACAGGTGCATCTGAATATGATGAAAAGTCAGTTTCCAGTAGTTCAAGTCAAATATTCAAATTAAAACTAAAACTTTTGGTCATCGTGTGGCTTTTCCATCATATTCTGATGTAATGAGATGATCCTGTATTATGTGATTACCTACATACAGTGTTAAACAAAGCAGTGGTTTGTGCCACAGTGTCCTAAATTAACAGCATTAGTAATTAACAAAATTATTTCTTATGTTTCTATAATGGTTAATACAGCAGCATGTAGAAGCTCTTTAACAAAATGAACAAAAAAGACAAAAAAACAAACCAAAAAGTGACTAAAAAAAGACACAAAATGACCAACAGAGATGTAAAATGACCAAAGAAAAGCCATTAAATAAACAAAAAAGACACATAATTACAAAAAAAGACATACAACTACCCCAAAAAAAGACACAAAATGACCAAAAGTTACTGGAAATGATGGACTTATTTAAATCATATTCTAATGTATTGAGATGCACCTGTATGTGATGATTTGTAATAATATGTCTACTGTTTATTATGACATTTCCATCATTTTCAAATTTTTCGAGATGCAGCTGTAACTCCTGTCTGCTTCTCCTGCAGGTCACACTGACTGAGGATTAATTCAAAACATCAGAACTGTCCCTTTCAACAGAAAATCTTCTCATCGGAGAAGCTCAAACCAAAAGATTTTCCATTTTTATCCAAAAACTGGCTGATTCATTTTGTGCCGACTGACTCTCAGATTAATCGACGACCCGTTTCAGCTCCAGAACAGTTGAAATCTTCCTTTTATTTTTTTTTACAAAAGTGTAAATAAAACCCACCAGAGTGAACCCCGGCCCCTCAGAGACAAAAACAAACACAGTTTTTAAGCTGCCAGCTGCTCAAACTCTCTTTTTGTTGTCCTTGAGTCTTTAACCCTCCAGAGGATGAAACAGTCCTGAGTCCTGATCACTGAGGAACCGGAGGGCCGAACATCTGCATGGTCTCCAGGACGAGCTGCAGGTGGTCCAGGAACGAGTTCACAGACACTCTGAGGATGCGAGCTTCGTCTGCGCTCCACCTCCTGAAACACACGGAGAACAAGAAGAACAAGTTGAGCTACAGACACAGACAGACTCAGACAGGCTGAAGCTGCAGAGACGAGGTGCTGCGTCCTCACACAGACAGCGTGCTGCCCGCCACCGTCAGCTGCTTGCTGATGCCGCCTTTCCTCGGCTCGCGGTCCGGAGACAGAGAGCGCAGAGCGATGTCCGCCTCACGGGACGACGGGAAGGGGACGTCCAGAGAGCTGCAGCAGGGTCAAGGAAGTCCACCAAGACAGATATATATATATATATATATATATATATAGATAGATAGATAGATAGATAGATAGATATAGATAGATATAGATATATACATATCAGGGCCGGGACTTTAACGTGTTAATTAAGATGAATTAATTACACAAAAATGGCCGCATTAAAAAAATGTCCGCATTTTAATCACACTTATTTTTGCACCGCGGAACGTTTCTCACTGGATGAGTTTCAGGCGGACCGATAATACTGGAGCACCAACTAGCGTTGATGAGTTCAGACAACAACAAACCACAGTGAACATGAAGGAAGAAGCTGATGAGACCTTTGGTTGGCCCCGTGGATGATGGGACATTTAGTTACTAAAAACCAACGGATGGAAGCGTCGATAAGAGCATGGTTGTGTGCAAGCTATGCAACAAGGGATTCGCACCTCAATGCAAAACATATAGCAGCTAGTGGCTAGTGTGGTAGCTAGAGTGGATTGTGTTTTACTTAAAAAACCAAAGTATTATAGTTTACAGAAGGTCTACCTACCTATAGGCTACCTGAATTTATGAAAGGTACTATATTTCTAAATATGCTATTGCTACACTTAATGGCAAAAATTGCGCTGGTCTGTTGGACTTAATAACAATAAACAATATTTTTGTTGCTAAAGCTTATGTATTCAGTCATTATTCAATGGTATACTAAAAATCCATGTGAAAAAATTACTTCTCACTGTTCTCAGGTCAAATATTTATATGTGATTAAAATGCGATTAATTTGGATTGATTAATTACAAAGCCTCTAATTAATTAGATTAATTAGAGTCCCAGCCTTAATATATATAAACCTACAATGACCCTTACATGCCTTCGTAGTACAATATGTGGAGCAAAAACAACATTAAAGACACAAAAAATTTAAATTCTATTTTATTTACATTAAAAAAAAGAATGTATCTGAGAAATCAAACTAATTTTAATTCTACTTTTTTTCTTATTTCTGTCATTCTGTCACACAACTGTTATTCTGCACAAAGACATGTCTGAGTTGTTCTGACAGCTCCGTGGAAACAGAGCTGTCAGAACAACTGGATTTAGAATTTATAGAGATTTTATATGAGTTAAGATTTTTTTTTTTTTTTAAACGCCCTGAAATTGCTCGTTGGGCTTCAGAGGGTTAAAGAAGACACAACAAATCAATTAACTGTATAAAAAAAAAAAAAAAAAAAAAAAAACAATCAGCAGAATACTACGTATTATCTCTTTAAACTTCTGTCTGTATCTGCAGAGGCCAATAAAGCGGATTTTCATACACTGAAGTAAGTTAATATATTGATTAATAATCGTAATAAAACTGAATGAATTCATGAGCTCGTAAAGTTTCATCAGAAAATAACAAACTGGGATGAAAACACGGCGAAGTTAGCTCAGACAGAAGGCTTAAAAACACAATAACAACCCACTAAAACCCTTTAAACTAATCGCACTAAAACAGTTTTAAACCGACTTTTATCATCAGAAATCAAAGTGAAACATGTAGCATCAGGCTAATGTTTTGCCGTTATCAAGCCGTTTCTAACTAATAATCTTCAGAAAAAATCTTTATGACACAAATAAGACTGAAACTTTTATACTAATAGCTCTTTTTAAAGGATACAAGCCCAATTTTCCTCTCTCATGGTTCCCGTCTCCGTCTGCCGCCGCCATGATGTTTGTTTTGATCTTTCAATGAAGCTTCCGCAGAAGAAGAACTTCCGGTGTGACGCAGAGGCGCTGCTGCCCCCGGCGGCGGAGAACAGAACTGCAACAGATAAAATAAAAATACTCTTCCTGTAAAACTGCAACAGAAACTATTAGACTTTCATATAGAATGATCACAAATCATCATGTAAAATAAATATACATGAGATTAATAAATATGACTATGAAATAAATACTCGAAATAAACGTAGCAATAAATATAGAAATAAAAGGTCTACATTTACTTATTTTAGGGGATTTATATTTAATAATTCTACATTTATTTATTACAGAGGATATTTATTTAATAATGCAAAATGTATTTATTTCAGCTTTTGTTTTGTTTATTTTACAATACTTCAAGGGATTTTTTTCAATGATGCCACATTTATTTATTAATTAATTATACATGAGATGAATAAATATGACTATGAAATAAATACTCAAAGGAATAAAAGTGGCAATAAAATATTAATAAAATGACTTAATTTGTTTTAAAAGGGTTTTTTTCACAATGCCAAATGTATTTATTATTTCAACTTTTATTTTAGAATTCTTTCGTTTTTTCATGATTCCATAGTCATTCATTTTATGTTAGAGTTATATATTATTATTATTTTTATTATTTATATCAAAGAATTTTTTTCATAATGCCATTTTTTTGTTATTCATTTATTTTTATTTAATTTTACAACTTCTACTGTTTTTTCATTATTTCATATTGATTTACTTTATTTTAGAATTCTTCTCTTTTTTCTTCACAGGACTTTTACTTTATAATTCCACATTTATTTATTCAGGGGATATTCTTCATTATGTCATATTTATTTATTTATGAATTATACATGAGATAAATAAATATGGCTTGCTAAATTTATTTATTAACGTTTACTTTAGAAATCTAGTGTTTTTTTTATTTCAGGACTTCATAATTCCATATTTATTTAAATTTATGTTTTACATTTATTTATTTCAGGGGATTTTTTTCATATTGCCACATTTATTTAATTATTTATTTAATTAATTTTACAATTCTTCTCTTTTTTTCTTCACACGGCTTTTACCTCATGATTCAACATTTATTTCCTTTTGGGGATTTTTTTCATAATGTCATATTTAATTAATTCACCTTTTATTTTAGAATTCTACTGGGTTATTTTTTCCCCCAATACTTCATAATTCCATATTTATTTTATTTTATTTCAGAGTTCTTAAAGTTTATTTATTTCAGATGATTTTTTTTTCATAATGCCACATTTATTTTATTTATTTGAGAATTATTTCTTCTTCTTGTCTTTTTTTTTCACAGGACTTTTACCTCAAAATTCCACATTCATTTATTTCAGTGGATTTTTTTTCAATGATGCCACATTTATTCATTTCAGGAGACTTTTATTTCTAGAATAAAACATGTATTTATTTCAGGATTTTTTTAATTTCATAATTCCACATTCATCGAGTAAAGGGACTTTTTTCCCCTGGTGAAGAGTCTCTGCATTTTTTTGTAATCTGGGATGATTAAAATTACACACTTTTTCCCTAATCCGACTAAGTGATCAGGTTACGAAACAAGATAAATAATGAATAATTAATAATAATGATTACATTATATCAATATATTTTTCAAAACTAATATTTATGCCATATATTACTTTATTACTATATATAAATGTTTTTTTAAGATATTATTTTTATTGCAACATGCTGTTAAATTCTTATTAGGTACGTCTAATAAGACTCTCAGGCTGTATTTTATTTTGAAATCAGTTTCCCAGACTTTCATCATAAATGTGAGGTGGGGCTTTTATTTTGTAGGAGCGCTGTCAAACCCAGCTGAGCGCATCGATTCGCGTGGAGGAGCTCCGTCCTGAAGCCGCTCAGTCCGTCAGACTTCAGCCCGCTGAGGAGGAGGAGGACCAGGAGCCATGACATCACCCATTTATTTGTTTTAAATAAGAAGATCCGGATTCAAACCGAGCCGGACCGGACCGGACCGGACCGGACCGGGTCTCTGATCCCTCCAGCAGGACTCAGCAGCGTTTTAACGATCCGGACTTCACACGGAAAAAGTGAGTGCAGGACGAGTTAAAGAAGAAACGCTTCAATAAAAACACTAAGAATTCATATATTTACACTATGTGAGCTGTCAATCAAATATTTACTGAGTTCTTTTAATGTCCGAGGCAACAAAACAAAACAAATAAACAACTTCTAACTAATAAGTTTTTAACGGAATAATTAGAGGGTGTTAATGGGGCAACACTATAGGAATAAATAAATAAATAAGTAAATGTTAGGAAAAGTGTTTCTGAGTATGGAGTATTTATTCATTATTAATAAAAAGCAAAAAGGGTAAAAAAAAATCAACTGAAAGCCTCAGGATTTAATAATTATTAAGTCAATAATTAGTAACATAATTATTGTTACTGGGGAACAAAACATCAGGCGACACCTCACGGCATTCACAGCCTACATGTATTTGAATATTTTATTGTTTTTTCATTTAATATTAATGGTATTACGTATATATTAAAAGTATTATTTATTATTAATAATTTGTACATAATTATTAAATAAATGAATACATATATACTTATATTTTTGGCTGTGTTAATGCATTTGACATAACTAAAAAAAAGTGAATGAAATAGGAGTTTTCCTTTGGGAAATACAATGCAATAAAAAATAAAATAAAAAGGTAATATCTTGAAATATATTTTATTGCAATATTTAGCATATGCAAAATGTTACAAATCAAAGTAATATTGTATTTCAACTATAATACTATGAAATCCTCCTAGAGGACAGTCTCAAGTGTCCTCTAGGAGGTCCTCTATCCAAAAAAAGTATAATATTTATGTCTTATAAGTAGAATAATGTTCAGTTATTAAAGCACCTGAGTGACTGCAGTAACACTGAGTGTGCACTCTGCTGCTGCAGTGCAGGATCTGTACATGTCTCAGTATTATTAATATTATTATTATTATTTCTTGTTATTATTATAACTATTAGTATTATTATTTCTCAGTATGTGTACATGTCTAGGAATCTACCTCATTAATAGTATTATTATTATTATTATTATTATTTATTATTATTATTATTATTATTATTAATATTATTATTATTATTATTTCTTAGTATGTGTACATGTCTAGGTATCTATCTTATTAATATTATTCATATTATTATTTATTATTATTAATATTATAATTATTATTATTTCTCAGTATGTGTACATGTCTAGGTATCTATCTTATTAATATTATTCATATTAATATTATTATTTATTATTATTATTATTATTATTATTTCTCATTATGTGTACATGTCTAGGTATCTACCTTATTAATATTATTATTATTTACTATTATTATTTCTCATTATGTGTACATGTCTAGGTATCTACATTATTATTATTATTATTATTATTATTATTATTATTATTATTATTATTATTATTATTATTATGTCTCAGGTGATGTCGGTGTCTAAGAGCTCGGGGACTCTGCGGGACCTGCAGCTGGCTCTGCAGCTGAAGATCGAGGAGCTCCGTCAGAGAGACTGTCTGATCGATGAGCTGGAGCTGGAGCTGGACACCAAAGACGACCTGATCCGCCAGCTGCAGGTGGAGCTGGACCGCCACCGCAGCGCCTCGCAGCACGCCGCCACCGCCACCGAGACCGAGACCGCCAGCACAGGTGAGTGTTCACCTGAACCAGAAACCTGAAACGCACCGAATAAAAGTCATTCTGCAGATTTTATTCATGCAGCTGTTCGTGCATGAACCCAGGGCAAATATGTTACTATAATCCTTATTTTTATTTATTTATTTTAGTTTTTTTATCTTTAATATTTCAGTTTTGTATTATTTCAGTTTTTTTTAATTTCTGTTTTAGAATTCTACTTTCTTTTATTTCACAGGACTTTTGTTTCATAATTCCATATTTATTTATTTCATGGATTTTTTTCATAATGCCAAATTTATTTGTTTATTTATTTCAGTGGACTTTTATTTTAGAATTCTTCTTCTCTTTTTTCTTCACATGACATTTACCTAATAATCCTCAAATTTTACTTATTTATTTTAGTTTTTTATCTTTAATATTTCTGTTTTGTCTTATCTTATTATTATTATATATATTTTTTTATATTTTTGTCCGTGGCAAACATATCCAGCTGCTTTAATCTCCATATTAGGTTCGTTTTTCTGTCATTTTTTTTATTTCAAGCACACATAAATACACATTCGGTCACTCTACCTCAAACCTTCTCTATACTACACTTTTGTGAGATTCTAAATCATTAATTTCCCACTCTAAAAGAACTCCCTATAAATATCCACAGAGAGTGAATTATTATTATATATTCATGATGCAGAAACACACTTGAGATGCTTTCCATTTCATTCTGTTTCATATTCTGCCTGTAAAGATTTTAATTTGTATTTTCTTTATAGCTGGAAAGAAAAGA